>NW_024871219.1:0-20000 GCF_019054845.1 Dipodomys spectabilis
AAATAAACTAAAAATAATAAACTTTAATTTACTGGCCCTAAAGCAATGGCAGAACGCAGACCATCAAATGCTGAGCTTTTACCAGCATCTGAGCGCACACAGGTGCACGGTGGAAGAGGCCTGGTTAGTACGAGCTATCTAGATCAGACATGGTAGTAGAGTCGCAGTGATTAGGAATCATTCCTTCCTACCGTCTTCATATTTCATTTATTCTATTAACCTTACATAGCTGGACATTCTTTCCATCACCCGCTCCCAACGCTTCCATTTGCCTAGTTCCATCCCGTAAAGTATTTTAAAGTTTGCTAGGTTTCTCAAAAGAAAAAAAAAAGTCCAAGGAAAAAAATTACATGATTCAATTAACGTGGAAAAGAAATTCAAACCTCTCCTTCTCTCTGTCTCTGTCTCTGACTACCTAACACAGAATACACGGAGCCCTCAGCCTGGCTCTTGCTCACGGTGGGTATCCAACCCTCACACCTGCTGGTGGACAGACACACTGGAGATGGACGATGAGTGTCTCCCTCCAACCGTCTGCTTTCTCCCTTTCCCTCCGCTTTCCCTCTGGCTGCTGAGTAGGAGAGTCTTTTTTGCTTTCTTATATACCTGTGTCTTCTGAACAAAGACGAAAATTCTTTGTCCTCAGGAGCCAAAGGCAGAAGGGGTGACCAAAATCTGATAACACTTTATTTCTATTAACACTTTATTTCTATCCTGGTTAGACATTAAAAAAAAAAAAATCCCCGTTGTGATAAGAGAAATCAAGAGTCCTAGGAAATTCATTATAAAGTTTGGCGTCGCAATGAGGCGGGAAACAGGCGCTCCGGGATCTGAAGTTTAAAAGAAAACAAAAAAAAAACCTGCTCAGATTGGGGCTCTCCCATTTTTAATTTTTTGCAAATGTTGTCATTTGCAAAATGACAATAAAAATAAAAATATGACAAGCGAGCGCGGGAAGGCTGGACTGGATAATCAATGTGGGACATTTAACGGTGTCCCTGGCAGGTTTTTAAAAAATTTTTTTATTATAATTATTCATTCTTATCTTAGAGCAAAATAATCCAGGGGAACAGAAATTCCAGCCCGGAATTATCTTTCCTCTGGGCATCAGACATTCAACTCGCAGGGGGGGGCGGAAAACAAGTAAGTTGCAGAGTTAAATGCTCCTTCCTCTGTGCGCCATCCAAGGTGGCGGCCTCCTCTGTCTGGGATCAGACATCACCCTCCCTGGGAAGTCTGTTCATCAATGGGCTAATGGATGGTCTGGGCGAAGCCACAAATAGCTCAGGGACAGCAGATGCACACAGGTAATGGAACCTGAAAAAGGAATGTCCTCCCAGGGACAGACCAGCCCGTCACTCCCCGACTGCGTCCCGTGGAGGCTGTCTGTCCCAAGAGCTGGGAGAGGAAGGGGGTCCATGGATTCCCTCATTGCTGGAACAATCACTGGGCTGAGTTCCAAGCTCAAGGGAGAGGAAGAGACTCTCCAAGATCCCATGATGCGGTTTCTATTTTTGTGCCAGTCCTGAGGCTTGAACTCGGGGGGGGGGGGGGGTGGCCTGAGCTGTCCCTGAGCTTTGCTGCTCAAGGCTAGCGCTCTACCTGCTCCAGCCACACACCTCCCCTTCTAACTTTTTGGAGGTTCGTTGCACAGAAGAAATCTCAGGGAGTTTCCTGCCAACCCCCCATTCCCCCACCCCCCTGACCCCCTCAGCTGGCTTGGAACTATGATCCTCAGGTCTCAACCACCTGGGTAGCCGGATTACAGGCGTGAGCTACTAGTGGCACCGGGCAACCTGCGCTTCTTATTACCAGTGCAAGTCGCCCGGGATGTGTTAGGCGAAGGCAGGCTTGGGGTCCGACGGCCCTCGTGAGTCACGCTGCTGGCCTCCAACTCCGTGACTCCAAGTTGAAGCCTCCCACCCAAAGGAGGTATGGAGGGGAGGGCTCTAGCAGTCTGAAATGGTACAATGAGCTCTCTCGAGTCCACTTGTGAAGATTTACAGGTGTGACGACCCGGGGGTCCCTTTGCTGTTACAGGAGAAACTCAAGAGGCACCCGGGGTGTTTTCCCTCCCTCCCTCCCTCCCTCCCTCCCTCCCTCCCTCCCCCGTTATCCTGTCTTCTTTCTGTGTATCTCTCTCCTCTCTTCTCTGTCTCCCTCTTCTTCCTTCCCTCCCTGTGTCTGTCTGTCTGTCTGTCTGTCTCTGTCTCTCTCAACCAGGACCTTGCTTACCTCTCCCCCCCCCAGCCCTGTCTGTCTGTCTGTCTGTCTCTGTCTCTCACAACCAGGGCCTTGCTCACTCTCCCCCCCCCCCAGCCCTGTCTGTCTGTCTGTCTGTCTCTGTCTCTCTCAACCAGGGCCTTGCTCACGCTCCCCCTCTTCCCCTCCCCTCCCGCGCATCCTGGTCTGTCTGTCCCAACCCTGGCCTTGCCCGTTTGCTCTCTCTCCCCCCTCAACCCCCATCCGTCCATCCATCCGTCTGTCTGTCTGCCTCTCTCGACCAGAGCCTTGCCTCCTCTCTCTTCCCATACGCTCTCTGTCTCTAAACTGAAGCCTTGCAACCCCCGTCCCCCGCCCACTACCCGCCCCCAACTCCTTTACTTTCTAGAAATCTCTTCCTGAAAGCCGAGGGACCATCAACCCCCGGTGGTCAGTGTCCTGGGTGGGCTCCCTGGGCTGCGGCCCGCAGGAAGCTGGCATGGGGGTGGGGGGGGGAGCGCGGGGTGTGGGGGTGCGTGGAGGGGGGTGTCACCGTGTTCTGGGTGCAAAGGCCCCCATTTCCACCGCTTGCCCACGCGTGCACGCCAGGCCCACACTGGGGAGAATCACCCGAGACTCCGGCCACCCCTCCTTCCTAAATCAGGACTGGGGGTGGGGGGGATGGGAGGGGAGAAGGGGGAACCATGTCACCCAGCCAGGCCCCCCCTCCCCGCCCCGCTGCCGACCGCTATCATGAAAGATGGGTGTCATCATTACTGTCGCTCAAAAAAAAGGGGGGTGCGACGCGCATTCCTTATCAGTGCCTTGTCAGGTGTCTTGGAGAAAGATAAATCTCAATTAGCGCCTGTATTGAGCGGGAGCGAGCGGGGAGCGGGCGGCAGCGGTTGGGGAGCTGGTTCTCCGTGTGCATGGGAAGAGATGATCAGAAGAGAGAGAGAGAGAGAAGAGGGGGCCCAAACAGCCCCCAAAACAATCGCGATCTGAAAGTGAACGAAGGCCCGGCCCGGCCCCTCCCTGCTGTTTTTTTGGGGTGTGCGTGTGCGTGCTTGCGTGTGTGTATGTGTGTGTGTGCACGCGAGTGTGTGTTTCTCCTTTAGCTCTGAGCTCTGGGGTGGGTGATAGCAGACTGTAATAGGATTAGCATTGATTTCCTCAGCAAGAACAGACATGTGGCAATTCTAGTTAGTTCCTGAACTGGCAGCTTTGAAATATCAAAAAAGAGAGAGAGACAGAGAGAGAGAAAGAAAGCGAGAAGAAGAAAAGACAGAACCAAAATGGAAAGACATCTGAAGGGAGGTGGGGATTTGAGAGAGTATGACCGATCGCGTGTGTGTGTGCACGCACGCGCGTGTGCAAGACACAAGCACACACAGAGAGGGATACGCGCAACCTCGGAGCACGCACAGATGGATCCTGAGCGCGTTTGTTTGTTGCTCTCTGATAAAGGATCAAAAGCTCAGTTTCTGTGCTGCCCCCCCCCCCCCAATGATAATAACATGTTGACATTCATTTAGCTTGCTTTTTTTCTTATGCTGCGAATAATTCACCAATTGAGCTTTCATCGTTATCCTTGGATCCCTGACTCTGGTAACCTTGAAATTCAACAAGCAAATAAACAACAACAATAACCAAAGTGTCTCGGAGAGAGTCTGTGGTGGGCCCTGGTTTGGGGGCGGAGGGGGGGAGCAGAGGGGACTCCCTCTTCTCCCAAATTCTGCTTCTAAGGCTAAAATACCATGTGAAGCTTCCCAAATGTTTAGCCAGAGGGTCTCTTCACAACCAGCTGTGGTGGTGGGGGGGGTTCCCCTTCCCAGGCAGGCCTTGGGGTAAAGGGGGAGCTCTGCTCACTTTCTCAGGGGTGTCAAATACAAAGCCAAACCTTGCCCGCAAGTCTCTAGTGCTAGAAAGGGAAGAAAGGAAAAGCCTGGCAAAGAGTTAGGTCTCTAGCCAGGTGCCAGTGGCTCACGCCTGTCATTCTAGCTACTCAGGAGGCTGAGATCTGAGGATCACAGTTCAAAGCCAGCCCGGGCAGGAAAGACCCCATGAGACTCTGATCTCCAGTGAAACGCCAGAAAACCAGAAGTGGCACTGTGGCTCAAGTGGTAGAGCACTGGCCTTGAGCTGAAGAGCTGAGGGACAGCGCCCAAGCCCAGAGTTCAAGCTCCATGACTAAATAAATAAATAGCAATGCCTAAAATGTCTGTTCAATTCCACGGCGCCGTCTGTTAGCTTTCTCTCGTGCCGGGTAATGAGTAGATTTTTTTTTTTTGACAATGTTACCTCTTCCTTCCCTTTCCCTCAGTCTCCCCCTTCTGTCCCTGTCCACCATCACATAGTTCGTTTCCCCCCCCCAGTGGCTCCCCCAACTTTGTCCCCCTGAAAAAGAAAAAACAAAAACGAACACCACCAAAGATATGTATTTTAAAATCTCATTGATGCCTTTCTCTGTATCAAATGAACATTAAAAAAATGCCAGGTGCCAGTGGCTCACGCCTGTCATCCTAGCTACTGACACTTGAGATCTGAGGGTCACGATTCGAAACCAGCCCGGGCAGAAGAGTCCAGGAGACTCTTCTCTCCAATAAACCACTCAGAAAAAGCCCAAAGGGGCGCTGTGGCTCAAGTGGTAGAGCGCCAGCACAAAGCAGCTCAGGAAAGTTTATGAGATTCTTATCACTAATGAATCACTTTTAAAAGAGAAAAAAATGATCTACAGAGTCATTCAATGCGGTATCTAGCAAAATACTAATGCTATTCTTCATACGAGGAGGAAAACCACACTCACATAGGGGCACGAACCCAAACTGCCAAAATAAGCTTGGGGAGACCAGAACAACAAAACCGCAGCCAACAAAAAAGCAGGAGGCGTTACAAAACCTGACTTCAAACGACACCGCAAGCTAGCACGGTATCGGCCTAAAAACAGACGTGCAGACAAACGCAGCGCAGCGGAGAGGCTAGACATAAACCCATGTGTCCACAGCCAAAGAACAAAAAGACAAAACAAAACAAGACCGCAATCCGGAGGAAGGACGGGCCTTTCCGTAAATAGTGCCAGGAAAATTGAGCCAGATGAAGAAGAATGAAACGAGCCCCCCCCACCCCAGCCCACACCTCTCACAAGCTAAAAATAATCCACGCAAAGGGGGATTAAAGGCTTAAATAAAAGGCCTGGAAGTTGGGAAGTATTAAAGGAAGACATACGGGAAAGGCTTCGGGACACAGAAAGGGGGCAAAGGTTTTTGGACGAGACCCCAACTCGGCGCCGAAAACAAAGGCGGACATAGACGTGAGGGATCTGAAATGGACCCCGGACAGGAAACAAGCAACTGAATTCAGAGACAACCTGTAGCAGAGGAGGAAATCTGAGCAAACCACACCTCCAAAGGAACTGGGGAAAAAACAAACAACCCAAACACCACCGCCACACGAACAACACCAACCGAAAATAAGCACTAGACCCACGTCGACATCTTTAAAAGGAAGAGGCAAGAGCAGCTAACCAGTGTACGTGAAAATGTTCAGTGCCATTGAACAACCAGGGAGACGCAAATCGAAGCCACCATGAGCCATCGCCTCACTCCAGCAAGAATAAAACTGCTATTCGAAATGCACTGTCATGTTATAGTGCAATCAACATCAACATCGCATTCGTTATCTTAATCTAATGCCTCGATTGCTGTGCAATTAGAAAGTGCGGGATGATGCGTGTTCTATTAATATGACGTCATTATATCAATGTTACATTGACATGATCTCGCTTATACTATAATGAATAAACGCAGTGTAAGATGACATGGCTGTGTTTTCGCCGTAAGGAAATGATAGATGTTTGAGAAGAGAGCTACATTTCTCCTGATTTAAACATCACACAAAACACACATGTCTTGAAACACCATCTGGCCCCATAAAAGCCTACAGCTGTTGTTATGTTTTTATAAATACCTACAGCTGTTGTTATGTCTTTATATATATATATATATATATATATATATATATATAAGTATATCTGTCAAAACATATTTACCTAACAACCTTCTGCCATTAGGGAACTTCTTGTGGCAAAGTTCCATTAAAACGTCGGCTTCACACAAGTCATTAGGTATCAGAGTTAAGACGTTAACGCTTGAAGCCAACGTGGGAGGAAAGAAAAAGTTAAAATAGGAATAGATATCCGTCTCAAATTCTCTTTAGGATTACATCCATCACGTATCATTAAGGCCTCCTCGAATCATTTAATTTCCACAAAATAAGCTAGCTGGGTAAATATCACGCTTTGAAAAAACCAAACCATACAGGCCGAATACCGGTATCTTCACGTAAGACAGCCTGACTCAGTTGAAGGAATGGTCCTGTGGTAAGCTAACAACCTATCAGAGGATCCATCTCATTCTCGGGCACTGCACAAATATTTGATAACACCTTAACACCGCTAATTACATCAACGGGCAGATTCGAGGTCATGAATGATCGCCTCTTCCATCAGAAGCTCCGGCTTCACCAACCTGCTGTGCAAATAGAACCTGTTTTCCAAGTACACAAGCGTATGCAAATGTGTATCTCCAGCAGTGTTGTGACACTGGGAAAATCCTCTTGTTCATGCGCTGCTAATCCACGCGGAGGAGCTGCGGGACCTTCCCACAGTCAAGTGCTCTGCCTGCATTTTTCCAGCACAAATTTCATTAACTCAGCCCGTGCTTAGGTTAGCCCTAGCTCTGCCTGAAATCCTAGCCAGCTACTCAGGAGGCTGAGATCTGAGGATTGGGCTTGAAGCCAACTCAGGCTTCACCGAGGCTCCATCACCCATTAGCCACCAAAAGTCAGAACTGGAGGTGTGGTTCAAGTAGTAGAATGCCAGCCTTAAGCGAGAAAAGCTGAGCGCTTGAGGCCCTGAGTCCAAGCACCAGGACCTACATCAAGATAGATAGATAGATAGATAGATAGATAGATAGATAGATAGATAGATAGATAGATAGAGATAGATGTAGGTAGGTAGGTAGATAGATGGTAGATAGACAGACAGACAGATAGGTAGATAGATGTAGGTAGGTAGGTAGGTAGGTAGATAGATAAACAGACAGACAGATAGATAGAGGTAGGTAGGTAGATAGATAGACAGACAGACAGATAGAGATAGATAGATAGATAGAGATAGAAGATGTAGGTAGGTAGTAGATAGATAGACAGACAGACAGACAGATATAGATAGATAAATAGATAGATAGATAGATAGAGATAGAAGATGTAGGTAGGTAGGTAGATAGATGGTAGATAGACAGATAGGTAGATAGATAGATGGATGGATGGAGGTAGGTAGGTAGGTAGACAGATCGGCAGATAGATAGATAGACAGATAGATAGATGGATGGATGTAGGTAAGTAGGTAGGTAGGTAGATAGATAGATGGATGGATGTAGGTAAGTAGGTAGGTAGGTAGGTATGTAGGTAGGTAGGTAGGTAGGTAGATAGATAGATAGATAGATAGATAGATAGATAGATAGATAGACAGATAGACAGATAGATAGATGTAGAGGGGTGGGAGGGGTGGATGGATAGATAGGATAGACAGATAAGAGAGATGATAGACCATAAATCAATACAGATGACAGATGATGGATAGAGATGATAGATGGATGGAGATGATAGACAGATGATAGATGGCTAGAGATGACTGACATATGCTAGAGATGGTAAGTAGAGAGGTAGATGACGGGTGGAGATGACTGGCCGATGATGCAGATATGGGTGGCATAGAGCTGATTGATGGTGACAGATGCCAGATGGATAGAGACGATGGAGATGGGGGAAAAATAGATGCTAGATGGATATAGAGATGTTTAGCTCATTTCCAGAAGTTACCGTGTATTCGTTTAGTATCTTCTTTGCCGATGGGTCCATTAGTATTCCGAAAAAAAAAGAATCTAAGGGTTGGAGGACGGAGACTCAATCTGAGAGGGGCTGGAGCGGTCACTGCAGTATGGAGGCCACCCCCTCCCCTCCCCGCCCCTCCCCTCCCCTCCCCGCCCTCCCCTCCCCGCCCCTCCCCGCCCCTCCCCTCCCCACCCCTCCCCTCCCCTCCCCGCCCTCCCCTCCCCTCCCCTCCCCGCCCCTCCCCTCCCCTCCCCGCCCCTCCCCTCCCCGCCCCTCCCCTCCCCTCCCCTCCCCGCCCCTCCCCTCCCCTCCCCTCCCCGCCCCTCCCCTCCCCTCCCCGCCCCTCCCTGCCCCTCCCCTTCCCGCCCCTCCCCTCCCCGCCCCTCCCCTCCCCTCCCCTCCCCTCCCCGCCCCTCCCCGCCCCTCCCCTCCCCTCCCCTCACCTCCCCGCCCCTCCCCTCCCCTCCCCGCCCTCCCCTCCCCTCCCCTCCCCGCCCCTCCCCTCCCCTCACCTCCCCGCCCCTCCCCTCCCCTCCCGCCCCTCCCCCCCCTCCCCTCCCTCCCCTCCCCTCCCCGCAGGACTGGTATCTTTCCCATGGAATGCTGTCCTTCCAGACTCAATTCTCTAGACTTGGAGCTCCTAGAGGGGAGACCCTGGTTGTGGGGTCCTCTGTTTACTGCACACCCCGTGTGTTGGTGCTATACTCAGAGAGGCTCTTGGGGACATTTGGGGTAACCAGCACCTGCGATGGTCACCCTCACGCAGGGTGCCGGGATCTGTCACAGGCAACCAGAGCCACTCTGCCAGCAGCCTGGTGAATGGCAGTCCCCTCCTCTCTCTCTCAGACCCTGGCTCCCAGGCGTGAACTACCTCCCCCCCCCCACACACACACAACCACTCACCTGCCCCGTGAGCTAATGAATGAAAATAAGACACTTCAGAAGAGCAGGGAGTCGCCCGGTTAAATGACAACTTCTGATGGCTTCAACTTCCAGGAAGAGTTACCGTCCCTCTAAGAAACAATCAATGGAGCCTTCCAACCAGTAAAAAATCAGGCCCCTTACAGTGTCTAATTTCCTAGCAGCTTTATGTACATATGTGTGTGTGTGTGTGTGTGTGTGTGTATATGTTCAACACACGCAAACCCTTCACGCATCCACCAGCACTTTTTTTTTTTATAGCATAGGGTTTTGCTAGGGTTGAGTGGTTTTTAAACACCAGTGTTTTATTATTGGAAGCACACACACACACACACACACCCCTTTCTGGAAGGTGCTCCAGGCTCCCACGGCTGCGATGGGAACATTTGTTTTTTATTCTGAATAGTTTCAGCACCATCTATTTACCTGGCCGTATATTTCACACCGCAGAGCCAAGATGGCATAGATAAAGATCCATTTGCAATTCCCATCTGATGACCCTTGCTTCTCTCCTCTTCTTCTTCTTCTTCTTTTTTTCCCCCCTCCTCCCAACCCCCGTTTTTATGTCCACACTCTGAATTCAGCACAAAGTTGGTGTGTTTAATTTAAAAAGAAGTAAAAAATGCTCCGGGAGACGCCTCAGACCACTGCAAATCACTTACTTTATAGGGGCAGTAAAATTGTGTATCGGATTAGAAGTGATGCGGAGCTGAAATTTATGATAACTTTTAATGGCATTATAATTTTTTCCCCCTGTGTGCCCTGGAACGGCGTCGTTTCGATGTACAGTGCGATGAGATGAAATTTGTAAGGGAGAACATTACACCCCGAGCCGGGGTGGGAGAAATGGAGAGAGAGAGAGAGCCGGAGAGAATGAGAAAAAGAGAGTGAGAGAGAGCAAGAGAGAAGGAAGGAAGGAAAATGGGAGGAAGGGAGAGAGAAAGGAAGGAAGGAAGGGAGAGAGAAAGGAAGGAAGGAAGGAAGGAAGGAAGGAAGGAAGGAAGGAAGGAAGGAAGGAAGGAAGGAAGGAAGGAAGGAAGGAAGGAAAGAGGGAAGAAGGGAAGGAATGAAGGAAGGAAGAAAAGAAGGAGGGAAGGAGGGGAAGAAGGAAGGGAGGGAAGGAGGGAGGGAGGGGAGGGTGGGAGGGAGAAGGGAGGGAGGAAGGGGGGAGAGAAGAGAGGGGAAGAGAGGGGAAGAGAGGGGAGGAGAGCGGAGGAGAGAGGAGGGGAGGCCAGGGAGCGGGGGAGAGGGGGGAGAGGGGGAGAGGGGGAAGGAACCAAGCCCAGCCCAGTGCGGGTGGCTCATGTCTGTCATCCTGGCTACTCAGGAGGCTAAAGATCTGAGGATCAAGGTTCAAAACCAGCCCGGGACAGGAAAGTCCATGAGATTCTTATCTCCAGTGAACCAGCAAAAAGCCAGTAGGGAAGCTGTGGCTCAAGCGGTAGAGTGCTAGCCTTGGGGTTAAAAAAAAAATCTCAGGGCCAAGCATTCAGGCCCCAAGTTCAAGTGCCAGGACTGGCACATGCATGTGTTACACACACATACACACACACACACACATGCACGCACGCGCGCAGAGAGTCCTCTATAAAGCCACGGCGCCCTTCAGATCCAAGAACTTGGGATTTGGTCTCACCTCCATGACCAGTGTTGAGAAAGGAGGGTGTCTCCAATCAGAGATGGGGGGGAGGAGGGAGGGGTTCTTCAGGGAGATTTCCTCTCCCAGGGACCCCACTAATCCACTGGGGGACACTGCGAGGAAGCTGTAAGCAGAGCAGGCCCCCCTCCCTGGGCCGCCCCGGTGTGAATGCACAGAGATTTCAACTCTTTTTGTTAAAAGAAAAGTATCTCCAGGACACCAAGGGGTCAAAGTGATCTTGCCACCCCCCCTCCCCCCCAAACAGCCCGGCCACTCGCCAATCGCTGAGAAAACCATTTTCTCCCTAATTAATTTCATCGGGATGAAAAGCAGCTCCGATGTCAGCACGACAAATTAAGACTTATTGATTATTGGCTTTTTAAAAAATAGTTAATGCTTCTTGTCCAGAGATGGAATGAATATGTTAGGGACATCAGAGAAGACATTTTCGCTTAGGCCCCAATTCGGTTACATGGATGATTTTTTCTCCCCCTCCCAAACAATGAAAATAACACAGTAAGCATCTTCTCCAGCCTCATTACTCACGTTGCTTTTCCCTCACCCTTGTTAGAAACTTTTTCCTTTCTTCATTCCCCGCCCCCCCCCCCCCAACAGTTGCAAAAGAAAAAGACTTAGAAAACTTCGGCTCAGAATCGGATGGGAAACCTGAACTCTGGGCCTGGGCGCTGTCCCTCAGCTCTTCAGCTCAAGGCCAGCGAGTGCTCTACCACTTGAGCCACAGCACCACTTCCGGTTTTCTGGTGGTTTATTGGAGATAAGAGTCTCACGGCCTTTCTGCCTGGGCTGGTTTTGAACCTCGATCCTGAGATCTCAGCCTCCTGAGTAGCTAGGATGACAGGCGTGAGCCACCGGCGGCCCAGCTTTGACTCCTATTCTTGAGAGGAAGCAATCTGATTCAACACATGCATTAAAAAAATAAATCTCTGATTGGCAAAGCTTTGTACACTGGATATCGGGTGGAATCTACATCCAGTCCTTTGTCTCATTTGTGAACTTTCTGGAAAATAGCACAGCCTCCCTGTTTACTGGCTCAAAATCAGGGGCAAAGAGAAATGAATTCCATCAACCAGAGCCCTGCCACAGGAACTAGAACCAGATCCCTACCCCAGACCTTTCCCCAACTATGACCCCGTTCATCAAGAGATCACCTGTGGCCCAATGAAGTATCTCCAAAGCCTGCAAGGAACACTCCCTAAAAGACAAGGACACAATCTCGTCACACGGGTCAGTCAGTCAGTTGGTCAGTTGCTTCAGGTGAGAAGTTTACAATCTGCCTTTTCCTCTCTTTTATTTCCATGTGTCAGGGAGTAATGGATTCTAATTCCTTCCTGCACTCACTCTGCAGGTACACTAAGTCTTGATGTCTCAGGACAGGCCTAGGAAAAGGATGAGAAACCCTCTAGTCCAACCCATCATTTTATAGCAAAGAACTGAGTATATATCATATATAATTATATCTAATGTATATTATATTAGGTATAATATATAATATATCGTATATTATATACGCATGGAAGAGTTTACATTCTGCTATTCAACACAGTTCTTTGTTAATGTGTGCCCAGGATTACATATCTATTAAAGGTAAGTGTGGAGGTCTGGGGAGTGTGGGGTACACTCAACCAAGTGTAGGTCAATTGCCAGACAACCAGTAAAACCAAGAAAGAGAGCCCAAGAGCATTCACCATAACCTGCCTGGGCCTGATAAGGCCAGATGGGGTGAGAGCCACAGACAGACAACACCCCATAGCATAAGACCCAAAAGTCTTGCCAGATTGCAAAGAAGTTTTTAACAGGGAAATGGCACTGTGGCTCAAGTGGTAGAGCGCTCACCTTGAGCGAAAGAGCTCAGGGACAGCACCCAGGCCCTGAGTTCAAGCCCCATGACTGACAAAGAAAAAAGAAAAAAAGGAGTTTTAACCGGCCCTGGGACACACTATTTCCTTGATGAAAGACGGAAAGGGAACCTTGGTACACTGTTGGTGGAATGTAAACTTGTCCAACCGTTCTGGAAAGCAGTGTGGAGGGTCCTCAAAAAAAGTAAACATAGACCCACCCCAGGATCCAGCAATTCTAATCCTGGGTGTTTGAACAAAATTTTACAAACCAGGACACAGTAAAGCCACCAGTACAACCATGTTAATTACAGCACTATTCACCATAGCCAAGGTCCAGGATCAGCCCAGATGCCCCTGAATGGACGAACGGATCATGAAAATGTGGTATATATACACAATGGAAGTTTACTCATCCATTAGAGTATTGCACCATTTATAAAGAAATAGAAAGACAGGGGGGAAAATTACAGTAAGTGAAGTTAGTCAGGCTCAGAGAGAGACAGAAGATGCATGTTTTCCCTTATACATGGACCCAAGATCTAGCTTATCAACTTGTAAGTAAATAGGTTGTGTTTACAACATGTACACAAGTGTACTCACTGGAATAGGGTTGCTTCAAGGCGATCTCAAATAGTGTCATTCCTTAGAAAGGCAAAGTGAAAGTTCAGCTAAGTAAAACATCAGGAAGTAAGTGGTCAAAAGAGGCAGGGTAGGCGTCCAGGGGAAAGGTGTAGCTGAATGAAGAGGAGAAGAAGGGGAGAATGTAGTATATCCTACAAAATTAAGAAGATGAGGGAAGGGGTGGTTAGGGGAGGAATGGGTGAGAAGTTGGAAGGGGAGACACTGATCTCGAGGTCTTGTGTTCCTAAACTGCTTTGTTACATAGCAACTCTTTCCGTACAACTCCTGATTTTTTTCCCAAAAAGAAACTAAAAAAAAGAAGAAGACCTTCCAGTGAGTGTCTCGTGGAGGTCTTTCATCTTGAAGGAGATTTTAGAAATAAAAATATGAAGACGGACATAAAGAACGTGATAACTCTAGCTGCACAGGAGGAGACAGAGACACTTGATCTTCAAGTCGCAGCTTTGATTGTGTGATTTATTTTTATGTTTGTATTTATGTTCTGCCAACACCTCCATAAGCTCCGGGATTGCTTTAATGAATAAATGATCAGTTTAAAATGATAATGGTTTCCCTCAGGAGCAGAAAACCAAGGCGGGTGTATGGCCAGGTCTTAATCTATGCCACAGAATTGGACACAAAACACAAGTTGGCTTGTTCTGGTTTGCCATGGCCAGTGGGCGTGGGAGCCACGCCACGGTGAACCTGACGTCACAAGCTGTGGTGGGCAGGATGGCCAATCTTTGATTCACACTTCTGTCTGTCTGGTTTTAAAAACATGCCACATCCTACAGACCGCATGTCTCTTGAGCAAGTGTACTGCCAGTGTAGGAACGGCGTTAGTGACAAAGGGGGAGGAACCAAGGCCAGATACCCTGGTGTACTCGTTCCATGAATTCCCCTAAAAATGCAAAGAGCAAATCAGCTCAAGGTCATGTGCACTAAGTGGGGAGGGAGGGAGGGAAGGAAGGAAGGAAGGAAGGAAGGAAGGAAGGAAGGAAAGAAGGAAGGAAGAAGGGAGGGAGGGAGGGAAGGAAGGAGGGAAGGAAGGAAGGAAGGAGGGAAAGAGAGGGAGAGAGAGAAGGAGAGAGCAAGAAAGGGAAGGAGAGAGGGGGGAGAGGGAGGAAAGAAGGAAGGAAGGGAGGGAGGAAGGGAGGAAAGGAAGGAAGGGAAGGAGAGAGGGAGGGAAGGTGAGCAGAAAGAGGAAGGGAAGAAGAGAGGAAGAGAGGGAGAGAGGGAGGGAAGGAGAGAGGGAGGGAAGGAGAAAGGGAGGGAAGGAGAGAGGGAGGGAGGGAAGGAGGGAAGGAGAGAGGAAGGGAAGGAAGGAGAGAAGGAGGAAGGGAAAGGGAAGGAAGGAAGGGAGGGAGGGAGGGAGGGAAAGAGGAAGGGAAAAGGAAGAAAGGAAAAAAAGAAGACAGGCAGGCAGGTGAGAGAAAAGGAAGGAAGGAGAAAGACAAAGAGGGAGGAAGAGAAAGAGGGAGAGGAAGAAAGAGAGGGGAGGGGAGGGGAGGGGAGAGAAGGAGGATTACCATAAACAAAATTCACACAGCTTGGAAGGGGCTCCGGGCGTGGCCGTGTGATCAGTTGCACTAGCAGTGTGCTAGCGATACGTTCACCACAAACCCTACACATGGGGAAAGGGCCATGTGCCACCATCTCCCCAAGTTCATGATGCCATTCCTGGGCCTGGCTCAACCCATGCTAAGAGATGGTGTGCGTGGTACGTGCGAGGGCGTGCGTGTCTGCTCTCACGCCTGGGGACACCCCACCCCCGGGGGGACCTGGTTTTTCCAGAAAATGGGGGATGAGGTTCAGAGACACCCACAGTATCTCTGTGGTTCCCAGCCACCACAGGGTAGCCGCCAAGTGCATATGCCACCACCTTCGGGAACCATTGCCCAACCCTTCCGCGATGTGTGGAGGACAGAAAACCAAAGCCAGGGGACGTTCTTAGCAGAGTCTCACCCGTCACCCCTGGGTCTTATCAATGAGGCCCAGGTCTCTTCCATGGCCATGGAGCTGTACAATCTGCCCCCCTACACTACCCCTTCACCTCCCTCCACCATGCCAATCTGGCCTCTCTTCTGGCCTTAGGTCCTCCATGGTCGGTGCCCCCATGTGCCTCAAT
This sequence comes from Dipodomys spectabilis, assembly GCF_019054845.1. Lineage (NCBI taxonomy): Eukaryota > Metazoa > Chordata > Mammalia > Rodentia > Heteromyidae > Dipodomys > Dipodomys spectabilis. The sequence continues at coordinate 15,263 of NW_024871219.1, forward strand.
TTCCCAACTGGACAGAGTGAAAGGAACAAGAATGGGAGGAAGGACAGGAGGGGGGAGCCTGGGGAAGGGAGGGGAGAGGGAGGAGAGGGAGAGGAGGGGAGGGAGGAGAGGGGAGGGGAGAGGGGAGGGGAGAGGGGAGGGGAGAGGGGAGGGGAGGGGAGAGGGGAAGGGAGAGGGGAAGGGAGAGGGGAGGGGAGAGAGAGGAAGAGGAGGAGAGGGAGAAGAGGAAGAGGACAGGGAGAAGAGGAGGAGGAGGAAGAAGAAGGTAGAAAGAAGAAGAAGAAGGTAGAAAGAAGAAGAGGAAGAAGAAAGAAGAGGAAAAGGAGGAAGAGGAAGAAGAGGAGGAGGACAGAAGGAAGGAAGGAAGGAAGGAAGGAAGGAAGGGAGGGAGGAAGGGAGGAAGGGAGGGAGGGAGGCAGGGAGGGAGGCAGGGAGGGAGGCAGGGAGGGAGGGAGGGAGGGAGGGAGGGAGGCAGGGAGAGAGGCAGGGAGGGAGGCAGGGAGGGAGGGAGGCAGGGAGGGAGGGAGGCAGGGAGGGAGGCAGGGAGGGAGGCAGGGAGGGAGGCAGGGAGGCAGGGAGGCAGGGAGGGAGGCAGGGAGGGAGGGAGGGAGGGAGGGAGGGAGGCAGGGAGGGAGGCAGGGAGGGAGGCAGGGAGGGAGGGAGGCAGGGAGGGAGGCAGGGAGGGAGGGAGGGAGGGAGGGAGGCAGGGAGGGAGGCAGGGAGGGAGGGAGGCAGGGAGGGAGGGAGGGAGGGAGGCAGGGAGGGAGGGAGGGAGGGAGGGAGGCAGGGAGGGAGGGAGGCAGGGAGGGAGGGAGGGAGGGAGGCAGGGAGGGAGGGAGGCAGGGAGGGAGGGAGGGAGGGAGGCAGGGAGGGAGGGAGGCAGGGAGGGAGGCAGGGAGGCAGGGAGGCAGGGAGGGAGGCAGGGAGGGAGGGAGGGAGGGAGGGAGGGAGGGAGGCAGGGAGGCAGGGAGGGAGGCAGGGAGGGAGGGAGGCAGGGAGGGAGGCAGGGAGGCAGGGAGGCAGGGAGGGAGGCAGGGAGGGAGGGAGGGAGGGAGGCAGGGAGGGAGGCAGGGAGGGAGGGAGGCAGGGAGGGAGGGAGGGAGGGAGGCAGGGAGGCAGGGAGGGAGGCAGGGAGGCAGGGAGGCAGGGAGGGAGGGAGGGAGGGAGGCAGGGAGGGAGGGAGGGAGGGAGGGAGGGAGGGTGGTGGTGAGCTGGGTGACTCTGGGGTGCGGGGCTGAGCGCGGTCTCGCAGTGCGCATTTGTGGCAGGCGTCACACAGGGTGGACTTCTAGAGCGTTCCGAGCACTCAGAAACCAGTCAGCATGCTGACTTTATTCTGATTTTCCATCATCGCCCTGCTCACCACCATCCTCATAGCTCTCGAAATGAAAACTAACATTCCCACCGCCCAACAGAAAGTCTGCAGAAGAGCTGATGGGGGGGGGGGGGTGCAGCCGTGTGGAGGAGGGGTCCCTCTGCCCCCCCTCCCCCATTCTTGGATTCAAGGCCAAGGACAGCCAGAAAAACTCATCTTCATGAAGTCAGGAGAGACGGACTGGCTATCTGCCCCAGGCCTCCCAAAAACCAGGTCACCCCTCACAGAAAGGGGGACCCCCATTTCTCCCCTCCTTGGAGCGGTGGAACAAATTTCTTTTCCTTTGTCTTTAGCCTGGTGACTGGAGGTATGGGCTGCGGGGAACATCTGGATTCATGCAAGGTCCCTAAAAATCAGTGCTACCCACACCCAGGGACTTTGCCCCTGTGGGGACAGCAGGAAACATTTTCTAGAAAATAAAAGGGGGGAGGGGGAAGCTTGCCATAAGCTATCGAGTGGAATGAAGTATACTTTAAAAGGGATTTCACCCAGGGGCTGGGAAGGTGGCTCAGTGGTAGAGTGTTTGCCTTGCATGCATGAGGCCCTGGGTTCAGTTCCTCTCAGCACCACATAAGCAGAAAAAAGCCAGAAGTAGCGCGCTGTGGCTCAAGTGGTAGAGCACTTGCCTTGAGCAAAAAGCAGCTCAGAGACAGCACCCAGGCCCTGAGTTCAAGTCCCAGGACTGGAAGGAGGAGGAGGAGGAGGAGGAGGAGGAGGGAAGAGAGGAAGGGGAGGAGGGAAGAAGAGGAAGGAGAGGAGGAGGAGGAGAAGAAGAAAGAAGAAGAGGAGGAGGAGGGGGAGAGGGGAAGGAGAAGAAGGGGGAGAAGAGGGGAAGGAGAAGGAAAAGAGAAGAGAAGGAAGAGGAGGAGGAAGAAGAGGAGGAAGGGGAAGAAGGAAAGAGGAAGGAGGAGGAGGAGGAGGAGAAGAAGAAGAAGAAATAATTTCATCCAAAGGGAGGGGGGGGGAGAGAGATTTTTCCCCCCAATCCCTTAATTCCTTACTCCCTCCGCTCCCCCTCTTCCATGCAACAAAAAATTAAATAAATAAAATGTCTCCAGAACTTAAAACTATTTTAATCAGCTGGAAAACATACGGGGGCTTTAGAGCTTGCAGACAGCTTGCGCGGGCTCCGATAAATGTCTATCGCTCATTTGCATACGCTAACAGCCACCCTTTAATCAGCCCTCCTAATCCCTGATGGTATTAATGAATTTTTTTATGCTTTTTTTTTTTTTTTTTTAGTATCATGTTTGCTAATTCAAAACTGATCAGCGGCTTCTGTGTGCCTTTTTTTTATGCGGGAAAAGAATGGGTGAGCCGGGTACTGCTGTTATCCGGCCTCTCGCAAATAATTAAGAGTACAAAGGATACAAATCAGTCTGAATGTTGTGCACAAAGGCACTGGCTCAGCAAAGGCCTTTTCTCTGTTCCTGTGTTTCCCTCCCCACACTCCACCTCTCCCCCCACCCCACCCGCCCTGTTTTTCCTCCTTTTTTGTTTGTTTTTTCCCTCCTAACAACACACCTGGACCAGACCAAAGCAACCCCACCGGCTGGTCCTTCCCTACTCCATCTCTCCTGTCCAACATCAGTTTCTGCACAAGCGCTCTGGACTTGCTTTCATCGTCGTTTCTACACCGGTGTGCAAAAGCAGCCAGTGTGCCTCAGGGGTAGGGGGGAAGAAGCAGAGGGAAACTTCCACCCTTGTTCCTGACTGCCCTTCCTCGCAGGATCTCGGTGCCGATTGGATGGGAGAGAGGAGGCCCGGTGGGTGTCCCCGGGGCCTCGGGCTGGTGAGATGTTGGCTCACTTGGATGGTGACAGCCAGCCCAGCCAAACAGGGCTGGAGGGAGCCGGAAACACATTCCCAGGGGTCCCTCCACCTCACCCACAGCCCACCCCACATGAAGGCCAAGAATTGACCTCTTTAGGTGACTGGCAGGGTTGGGTGTCAGCCTTCAACTTCCAGAGCAAAGACAGGGGCCATGGTGAAGAACGGAAATTGGCAAATAATCCAACTTGGTTTGAGCTCCCGTGGCTAACTAACCAGAAAAAAAACAAAACAGAGACTGAGTATCAGCTCCACAGAGGCTACACCCTCTCTAGAAAGTTCTCAGACCAACTAACTGGCTAGAAAATACAGATACAGTCTCATGTGTGCCCATCTATAAGTCAACCAGATAACAAATTACGTATATAGGTATGTATTAATATACATTCCATAAGCCATCTATAGTATAGGTTACATAATTACATATAATGTTATACATTGCATATCTATATCTAATATATAATATCTATTATCTATGTTATATAACATATAATAGATTATATATTGCTTATTATATAGTATACATCATATAATTATATACCTATATAATTATATACATTATATATGATCATATAAATATATATGTTGCCTATATTATATATGTTATATGTATTATACATTATAGAGCATATATTGTATAATATATTCTGAAACATGTATATTATACAATATATACATATTCTATATTCACATGTAATATATGGTAATATATGTTTACATAGATATGTATTTTATAGGCATGGTAATACATAATTATGTATACACATATTTTTTCATGTATGCATACAACATATACAATAATATATACCTGAATATATGGTATTTCATATGTCCATTACCTGATACTTATATAAAGCTTTTTACTGAACATGTTTCAGCCACAACTCCCCCTCAAAAATCCTGATTTAGCTGTACACCAGTGGCTCACGCCTCTAATCCCAGCTACTCAGGAGGCTGAGATCTAAGGATCATAGTTCAAAGCCAGCCTGGAAAGTTCAGGAGACTCGTCTCTCCAATTAACTACCAAAAAAGAAAGTCAGAAGTGGTGCTGCGGCTCAAGTGGTAGAGTGCTAACCTTGAGCCAAACAGCTCAGGGACAGCGCCCAGGCCCTGAGTTTAAATTCCAGGACACACACTGATATAACTAATCTAGGATCACCCACCTGACACTGGGGGATTTAAAATCTAACCAGCGGCTCTTCCTGTACGCTCAGCCGCTGCTCCTCAGCCAGCCACCGAACCCCTCAGTGGATTTGTTTCAGTGACATATCTTCATCCCCTTCCTAACTCCAAAAGCTTGCTCCACCACCACCACCACAATCCATTTCTACTTGTAAACCATCGGAGGACCCTTCGGGAAGCGTTCGTCATCTTGATGGGTTTGTGTGTGCCCACATTCATGCTCTCCCCGGGCACTTGCGTCCTGCACCGGGAAAACAGCTTGCTTTTCTCAATTGAAATCTCAAGGGCACAGCCAGGCACCCATGGCTCACACACCTGTCAGCCTAGCTACTCAGGAGGCTGAGATCTGAG
>NW_024871219.1:25000-37500 GCF_019054845.1 Dipodomys spectabilis
GAGCTGAGGGACAGCACCCACGCCCAGAGTTCAAGCCCCACAACTGACAAAAAAAGTACTGGAGGTATGACTCAGGTGGTCAAGCACCAGACCCAGAGTTCCAAGTCCCTGTACCGCCAGGTAATAATTCACAAGTAAGCGCACACCAGTACCAGTGCCATGCCACAGCGCTATGGGTCATTCCATTCCTCGGTAAAGATGTAGGCAACAGAGAGTCTGCGTTACTTGCCCCAAGCCACACAGCACCGTGAGGAGCTAGCATGGGAAATGCCCATCTAGCTGCACGCCCCTCCCACCCCAGCCCTGGCCACGGAAAGAAAAATCACTTGCACATGCTTTTCATTCTCAGGAATGAGGAGAGCGAGACAGAAAAAGAAATGAACTCCGCTTCTCGGCAAACTTTCAGAAATGGCCAGGTCGGGCACTGGGAAGGAAGAAATGAGCGATGGAGGCTTGGAGACCAGCGGTCATCACACATTCTAGAGGAGCCCCGACGCCCTTCCGCACGGTTATTCTAGACAGAGACTGCGCGGCAGTCTTCTCACCACAACAGTGAACAACAGGGCCCCGCCTCGGGCGGCTTCAACGATGGGAAATTCTCTCTTACCGTTGTCGGGGGGCTTGTGAGGCTCAAAGTGCGGAGCCTGGCGTGGGCTCCTCTCTTCTCTTCAGAACTGGAGATCTTCTCTCTGCATGGTAAAAGAGAAAAAAAGAAAGCTTGTACAGCTTTATTTAGTCGTCGCTTGTGGGACTTGAACTCACAGCTTGGGCGCTGTCTCTGAACTCTTGTTGCTCAAGGCAAACGCTCTACCGCTTGAGCCACAACGCCACGTCCGGTTTTTCTGGTGGTTTCGTGGGAGAGAAGAGTGGTCATGGAGTTTCCTGCCCGGGGGTTGGCCTTGAACCGCCATCCTCAGATCTCAGCCTCCAGAGTAGCTAAGTAAACCAAGTTCTGCCCGTATCCATGACAGAACCGAGGGCGAGAAGGGATTTCTCCCGAGCCATGCACAGGAAATCAACATCAGCATGATCGGGATTGAGAAACATCCTCCCTACAGGGAACGTGTCAACATGCTTCTTTATCCCACTCCCCCCAAAAAAACTACACCCCTCATAGAAGAAAAACTCCATTCTGAGAATCACCAACTACCTCCCTCCCTTGCCAGAACCCCACCGAGAAGAAAACAGTCTTTGTCGGTTCCCCAAAACCTGTCGGCCTGTTTGATCACACACACACGCATGCACGCACGCACGCACATGCATGCACACACACACACGGCCATATCTAGCTATATGCTATGTATTTCACACACTTCCACAGAGGCGTATTCGAGGAATAAAGGGGAAATGTAGCATTCATGAGTCCTGGGTTCAAATCCCAGCTCTGCCATCCTCATCCACGCACTATCGTGTCTTCTCTCTCCGCCCTCCCGCCCAACCTCCTTCCTCTCCGGGTAGAGCAATGAGAGATGGGACGGAGCCCAGTGTAACCAGCCCTGGCGTGGCTTCCTCTACATTTAGCGGAGATGGAGATGCCAGGAGGGACTCTGAGCATCCATTCTGGACGTCCAGCCGGCCCGGGAGCCAGACAAGATGGCTGGGCTTTGTATATGAATCGCTGTGTGTCACAAAGCACCTGACCATCCGTTATTTTCCAGATGGATAAGGAATCACCTAACATCTCCGTCTCTAGCCCTGGGCGAATGCCTGCTCTGCTTGCTGCGTGGCGTGGGGGTTTGTCGGGTGGCTTGGTTTTTGAGGGGCTCCCTGTACCCCCCCCCAGTACAGCCTCATCAGTCAACAATCAACTGTGTGATGCCATGCGATGAACCGGTTCGGTCACATACAAACCTGCGGTGCTGTAAACACATCACCACCTGTAAACGGCAGAGATGACACGGGATGTTCATTTTTGATTAGGTAGAGGGTGTGTGCATGTGTGTGCCCATGCACGTGCTTGCCTGTGCGTGTGAGTGCGTGTGTGTATTTTAATCTGGAATTGAAATCAAACCCTGCTAACATGGCGGAAGGCCTTCTCCAGCCCTGTCAGGCCTAAGAAGTAGTCACGGGGCTCACGCCTGTCATCCTAGCTATCAGGAGGCTGAGATCTGAGGATCGCGGTTCAAAGCCAGCCCAGGCAGGAAAGTCCCTGAGACTCTGATCTCCAATGAACCACCAAAAAACAAACAGTCAAAAACGGAGGTGTGGCTCAAGTGGTAGAGCACCAGCCTTGATTGAACAAGTCAAGCACAAGGTCCTGAGTTCTAGCCCCAGTTCCTAGAACATAGAAACATACGAACCATGAACACACACACACACACAAATACAGATATATGATAAGGAGCCAACAATTTCTATCTCCTCTAGCTGTGAAATTCTGCTCCTAAATTAAGGTCAGAGAAAAAAAAATTCTTAAAAAAAATGAAACAGCCTTGGTAGAAAGTGACATGTTTTTTTGTTGTTGTTGTTATTTTAAGAGCTTGCTTTTACGGGATCCTAAATTGAGGGCCCATGATCCCAGGTCCTGGGCAGCAAAAGATGGGGTTGCTCATTTCCTCGGACAGATCCTGAACCCCCAAACTTGTCCAGGGCTTCAATCGTGGTTTCTTTTCCATTCTTCCCAGGTGACTCAGACCCCCAAACCCAGTTCCCCGTGCTCTCCCTTGTGACAGCTTTTTTTTTTTTTAAATCCATTTCGTCGGGTGAATGCCATTTTGATTTTATTTTTTATTTTTTGTGAAGTCTACCTGAAGGCTTTCTCCTTGACCTACAAAGCAGGCGCCGCGCGCTCTGTGTTCTGGGGAAGCGGTACCTTTCGCAGAGCGGGCTGTGCGGGTGGGGGCAGACACGCCGGAGAGCTGTCATCCGCAGTGGGAAATTTCATTCATCTCACTGGGGAACAATTTCAGCCTTGGCTTCCACGTCTTCCTTTAATGAAGTGATACCTATTTGGCGATGATGGAGGTGGGGGGGTGGGAGGGGGAAGGAGGTGGGAAACATCTTACAAATGCAAAAATGCCCTTTCATATAGAGAAGCCTGCCTGATTTTTAGAACTGCGTCCTGGACTCATCTCCTCCTATAATAAGGATACCCCCGCAAAAGGGCTTATAAGAACTTAGCGAGTGTTTACGACCACTGGCGTGAACCTTGCAAAGCCGGATGTTAAGAGGATGAAGTGTGCCCTCAATACCATGTTCCCTTTTGTTCACACAAAAGGGAAGCGCACCTCTGTCTCCTCTTCCCCACAGCCCCCCGTGGTACCCGACACGCAGTTATTAATTCACCCACAAGAGGGGCCTGCCCCAGGGCTATGGGATATGGATAAAAGTTTGATTGTGGGGGGCTGGGAAGGTGGCTCCATGGTAGAGTGCTCCCTTAGCCTGTGTGAAGCCCCGGGTTCGATTCCTCACTACCACGTGCTGTGGATCAAGAGCGCTCACCTTGAGCAAAAGCAGCTCAGGGACAGTGCCCAGGCCCTGAGTTTGAGCCCCAGGACTGGCACACGCACACATGCACGCACGCACGCACACACACACACACACGCACACACACACACACACACACACACACACAGTTTGCTTGTGCTTGTATTTCTCATTTCCCAAGGAAATTTGTGATAGAGGTGGTCGACTCCAGGCATTCATTCACACACACACTCACGCACACGCACACACACACACACACACGCACACACAGAGCCAGACTGAAGGAAGGTGCCCTTAGGGAAGGAACCCCAAGGTGGAACTTCTCAGATCATTTAAAACACGGTTGATCGAAATGAATTCCAAGAAATGGAAACCTGTGGGGGGGGGGGGCGAGGGGGAGGAAATCTGTGGGTGGTGGGAGTGGCCTGTCTTTTTACGGGGTGCCAGGGGGTACACAGAAAGGGAGGCAGGGGGAACAGACACAATCATGCTATTCAGTAGACACTTGGTGGGAAATGAACTACGCAACTGGAGGGCAGGGACGGGAAGGGAAACAGGGAGAAAGGGAAGGAAGGAAGGGCAATGCGCTCATGACCCGACTTTGCAGACAGTGAATAGTCTGAACAAGGCCTTAACCACCACCAAAAATGATATCCTAAAAAAAGAAAGAAAGAAAGAAAGAAGTTGGCGGGTGAACACAGAAGTGTGCCCAGCACACACCTAAGGAAAACGGAAAAATAAAATGTCTAACGTCCTTGGAGCCGCCTCTGCTATCAAACGCAGAGGTCACGCTTCTGTCTTCAGCCTGAGGAAAACGCACAAAAGACACAATGGGATCTGAAATGCACCTGTTATTCAACGCAGCCGCCCTGTCGCTGCGCCTGACGCAACTCCGCTACTTTCTAACTCGGCCCATTGTTTTTCTTATTCTCTTTCTCCACCATCAACACGAGAAGGTAACGAGTGGGTAAGTCAAGCTGCAGCGGTTCCTCATAAGATAATGCGTGAGGATAAAACCCAGACCATTAGCCTGGGCGCCAGTGGTTCACACTGGTAATCCTAGCTATGCAGGAGGCTGAGATCTGAAGATCCTGGTTCAAGGCCAACCTGGGGCAGGAAAGGCCATGTCGGTCCTGGGGTTTGAACTCTGGGCCTGGGCGCTGTCCCTCAGCTCTTCAGCTCAAGGTGAACGCCACTTGAGCAACAGTGCTACTTCTGGCTTTTTCTGCTTGGGTGGTACTGAGGAATCGAACTCAGGGTTTCATGCATGTGAAGCAAGCACTCTACCACTGAGCCACCTTCCCAGCCCTGTCCCTCAGTTCTTCAGCTCAAGGCGAGCACTCTACCATTTGAGCCACAGCGCCACTTCTGGTTTTCTGGTGGTTCATTAGAGATAAAGAGTCTCACAGACTTTCCTGCCCAGGCTGGCTTTGAACCGTGATCCTCACATCTCAGCCTCCTGAGTAGCTAGGATGACAGGCGTGAGCCACCAGCACCCAGCAAGTCCATGGAACGCTTATCTCCAATAAACCACTAAAAAAAAAAATCTAGAAGTGGAGCTTTGGTTCAAGTGGTAAAGCGCTAACCTTCAGTGAGCAGGCTCAGAGAAGGGCTGGGTACTCAGGTGGTAGACACTAGCCAAGGAGTGAAAGCTAGATACTGAGTTCAAGTCCTGGTCTTGAACTGGGGTGGGTAGAAGGGTTGGGTGGGATAAAAAGCTCAGGAGCCGGTCACTGGTGGCGCACACCTCTCATCCTAGCTACTCAGGAGGCTGAGATCTGAGGATCACAGTTTGAAGCCAGCCCGGGGGAGGAAAGTTTGTGAGACTCTTAGCTCCAAGGAACCACTCAGAAAGCTAGATAATGATACTGTAGCTCAAACTGGTAGAGGGCTAGCCTCGAGTGATAGAGTTCAGGGGCAGTGTCCAAGCCCTGAGTTCAAGCCCTAGGACGGACGGAGAGACACACACACACACACACACACACACGACCTAATAGACAGACTTGTAAAACGTTGAAGCCAAGGCCTTCTCCATGAACCACCGGATTCCACCTTCATCCTACCGAGGCTGCTCAACTACCTCAACCCCCCAAGTTCTTGTATTAGGGAAGCTCACGTGTCACCCTCCAATTCACAACGCTGCCTTGCTGATAGCCTGACCAGCCCTTGGAAGTTGCGTCAACTGTGCTTTCAAAACAGAAACAACTATAGAGTTAAAAGCTGTGATTCATCTTCCCTACCTACTTCCCGTACGATATGCCCAAGCCACAAAGCAGATGGCGGCTGTGCTGTGTGTGTGTGTGTGTGTGTGTGTGTGTGCATGCGTTTCCCCAGCGGATCGACACCGGCAATCATCATTACACCCCTCACCACGGCGGAAGGGCCTGTTGTATGTAAATCACGCACGCGCGGATGACCAGAGTTTACAGCAACACTTGGAAATTGAGTGTCTCAGAAGCATTTTCATTCAGCCCCATAAAAGTTATGGTGTACTGATTAAACAGTGACTGGGAGCTGAAAAAGCGCTTCCTCGGGGTTTATAGGGAACGGAAAGGATGTATTCTGTTCCCACCTAATTTTTTTTCCCTAAATATTGATGTCCACAGACAGCCAAATGCCTGCAGTCCATGTTGTTGTTGATTTTTTTAAAGGGGGGGGGAGGGTGGGTAGTCTTTATTTTTTTTCTATAATGGCATTTTCTCCCCATCATAAAACCTGAAGAAGAGCAAACGATGCTACAAAAAAAATAGAAGAAGAAGAAGAAAAGGAAGAAAGAAACCATATTCCTTTCACAAAGAAAACATGTGTTGTCTTCTGTCTCTTTACCTCTTGTGTGTCGAGACAAAAAGAAAAACATCACTCATTTCCTGGAGTGGGTGTTTTCTCCATAGAGAGAGACTCCAATTTCCTTCCCTAACTCGAAATCTGAGGGCCTTGAATACTTAGTAACTAAAGAGAGCCTTCTTGATTCTCTGAGAAGACAAAGAGAGAGCTCCCTGGATAGATCGCAGGAAGCAAAGCACTCACGCTGTCTCCACCGCCTCTCCCGTGGCTTGGGGTAGAGGAGACACCAAGATGGCGGCACACGCAACTCTCCCAGGGATGAAGAGGCTGCTGGGAGTTTCTGGTGCTCAGGAGGGTCTGATTCACAAGACGGTTTGGAGCGGCCAAGGAGTTGGTTCATCTGGAAAGAGTTCCATGGTCTAGATGGGAACTCTGGGTTCCCCAGGTCTATAATCCCCCCCAAAAAAGCACATTTGCGGAGGGGAGGGGGGGAAATCTCTTTCTTAGGATCAGTATCTCACGCTGGGATATTTTCAAACATACAGGAAAGTGAAAGGAGCCAGAGCATATGTTTATACTCCCAGTCCCTAGACTCCATGATGAGCAGTTTGCTGGTATTTGTTCTACCTTGTGTCTATTCACCAATTCACGTTATTATTTGTAGTATTTTTTGCCAGTCCCGAGGTTTGAACTCAGGGCCTGAGCACTGTCCTGAGTTTTTTCTGGGTTTTTTTTTTTTTTTTGGCTCAAAGCGAGCGCTCTACCACCTGAGCCACGGCACCACTTCCAGCTTATTCTGTGTCTGTGATACTGTGGAATCGAACCCAGGGCTTCATGCATGTAAGGCAAGCACTCTACCACTAAGCCACCTTCCCAGCCCTACTTTTCTTGATGCATTTCCACATAAGCTGTCAACTAGATTCCTAGGCTTATTAATAGATCGCCATCACCCCACCCTACCCCACCCCCACAGGAAAAACTGACCTAGAATAAACTGTATGAATTTTAAGTCTACTATTCCATGACTTCTGACAGGCGTACAAGCCCTTAAAAGGTAACCTTTGGTCAGAAACCTAGAACATTCTCATCCTGATTGCTTTCTCTTGCAAACCATCAGCGATGTTGTGTTACCGCCTGGATCCTTTATGTACCCAACAAACACCTGCTGAATTCTGCTAGAGTGTCCTGTGCTTATTGTGCTCAAGCACTGAGGACTTGGAGGGCGGGAAATGAGATGTTGCCCTTCACGGGAGCTGACAGGTAAGAGAAAGAGAGGGCTGTTTTAATTACCTACTTCATTAATGAAACGACATGGCCACAATTGCGATGGAAAGCCTTTCAGCTACTTTTTTTTTGTTTCTTTGGAGAGAAAAACCATCACCCAGGCACAGGGTTTGTGTGTCATGTAGGATGCAGACACAGACAACATACACACACACACACATATGCAGAGGCATGCATGCACACACACCTGCTACAGAGCAATGCAGTCTGGATTGCCACCCTCGGGTTAAGTGTGCAATGATTCGGGGTGAGGTGTTAAATTCTCTCTCACCAGAAAAGGAAATAATCGTGCTTCTTGCTTGACAGGTAGGAGAAGCTACAGCGGAACGTTCGATCAATAGCTATAAAATGCAGGCCACTGCTGAGTTTTAAGACAAAAAATAAAAATAAAATAAAAGCCCAGGTCTCTCCACGGATGGCAATGTTTTGTGAATTCCCCGACTGAGGATCAGGATGAAGGTTAAACATGCCAAGCACATGGGCAGCAATGTCACCAAAACCAAGGGCAGAGGGAGGCACGGAACACTTGAGCTCCACGTTTGCTTTCTCTTGCCTGCATTGCTTGGAGGTGCTGTGCTTTCTACGTGGCTGCTCTTGTTTTGGTTTTTGATTTTCAGATGAGAACCTTCTTTCATAGCCCAGTCTAACCCTGAACTCCCCATCTTCCTGTTTACCTCCCCCCCCTCCCCTGCACCCCTGCCCCACTACCCCCCCCCCCCCCGACCCTGAGTGCTGGGATTACAGGCCCGGCCTTCAGTCATCTTCCTTGGTTAGAACTATATTATTTCATACTATCAAAGGGACAGTAGAACTCCCCCCTCCACCATTCCCCACCCTCCTCAAAAATAAAAGAGTTCTTGACAATTCACCCCATGTTTTCTCCTCTCCCTCCAAGTGACTGGGGAAATGGGTCTTTCCTCTGGTAAAGAAAGAGGGGCCTGCATCCTTCCCTTTCCTCTGGTGACCTTTCCTCTACAAAACTAAAATGGAAGCAGGAGGTCGAATCGTGGGGTACAGCTTTGTACTGTCCCATCATCCCAGGGGACCAGGGCTCCAGGCTCCACCCACTTCCACCATGCCCTCTGACCCTCCCTGCCCCTTTGACCTGGAGGTCGCTGGCTACCCCTGGAAGCAGGGATGACTTAGAAGCTGAGATTCGATGGGTCCCTTTACTGCTGGCTTCCCCCGATGCCCCCGGCAATATGCTCAAGATAGGAAGCTACTATGATCCCTTATATTTCTCACTCCAACATCTTCTAGAAATTCATATAAAAAACCCAGCCAGGCGCTGGTGGCTCACGCCTGTCATCCTAGCGACTCAGGAGGCTGAGATCTGAGGCTCGCGGTTCAAAGCCAGCCCGGGCAGGAAAGTCCGTGAAACTCTTATCTCCAATAAACCACCAGAAAACTGGAAGTGGTGCTGTGGCTCAAGTGGTAGAGCACTAGCCTTGAGCTGAAGAGCTGAGGGACAGCGCCCAGGCCCAGAGTTCAAGTTCAAGCCCCACAACTAACAAACAAACAAACAAACAAACCCACTCAAGTTTCTGCAGGGTCCTATTCTCATCTTGTAACTGCGAGCAAGGAGACGTTGGTATGGTAAAACCAATTCGAAGAGGCTAGCCCAAACGGATCATGCACTCCTCCTTTGAGCTCCTTCCATTGGCCCCGGGTCAAGCCAGGAACAGTGGCTCTTGTCTATAAACCTAGCTGCTTCTGAAGCAAAGAACAAGAGGATCAATGTCCAAGGCCAGCATGGTCAAGAAGTTTTCCAAACACCTGCCCGCCCCGCCCCACCCTGGCATCTCAACCAATAAAAAGCTGGGGACAGCGAGACACCCGTCAGGTGAGCTACTAAGGAAGTGTAAATAAGGGGATCGCAATCCACCTCACGGGGAAGGAAAAAAAAAAAGCAAGACCTTATTTGAGCTGGAGGCGTGGCTCAAGCGGTAGAGCAAGCAAGAGGCCCCAAGTTCAAACTACCGTACCACTGCAAAAAGAAAAAAAAGAAAAAAAAAATGAACCTAAATACACACACTTCCGCCATAATGAGTATTACGTTTCTTTTCTCCAGAAGAGCCGATTGTTACAAAGTACTGGACAGCACACCCCAATTTCAACAGTCATTAGATGTAAAACTCTCAGCCTCTGAAATACTCTCCTCCGTGTGTGAGAACATTTTATGCCACTAGGAAAATGAGGGACATGGCAGATGGATTCATATTCCGCCTTTGGGAATCCAAACCTTTCAATTGCCTTTTTTTTGTTTTGGGGTTTTTTTTTTTTTTTTTGCTTTAAATCATTACAGCTGTCATCTCAGAATTTTTCTTTTGCCAACAGAACCTTTAATCTACCTATAAAATATGATTCATAGAATGAATCCAGGTATTTTAATCCAAAAGCAATTAGCCGTTGTGTGCATTTTCACATGGGACTTAGACTAAAAGCTAAATGAACATGCAAGAGAAAGAGAGAGAGAAGGGGAGGGAAAAAAAAAAAGAAAAAAAAAAGGAGTCAGGCATGAGTCCAAATGTCTGAGTGATGTACTAATTAAATTGTAGAACAACACTGCTATCTTTATGCATCCGCTTTATTACAGGTTGGGGAATCAGCCCAAACCTTCTTAGCAGGTAAGACTCTGGGTGAAACGGCTTCACTTTCCTCTCCCTCTTCCTCTCCCCTCCCCTCTCTCTCTCAAGATAAGCTGCTACGAGGAATGGATAGAAAGGACCTTGCCTACTTGTTTCCCCAGCTCCTGCTGTCCTAAGAAAACCTTCCACCAATCGCGCGTGGCGTTGCTCACGCCTGTGTAGTCCTTGCTACTTGAGAAGCTGATATCTCAAGATCAAGGTTCAAAGCCAGCCCGGGCAGAAAAAAGACAAAGTCCAGGAGACCTCTCTTAGCTCCAGTTAACCACCAAAAAGCCAAAAGGAAGAGCCTGGAATCAAGTGGTAGAGCACAAATCTTCAGGGAATTGAGGGGGGGGAACCCTCAGGGACAATTCCCAGGTCCTGAGTTCAAGTTCCAGTACAAGAAGAAGAAGAGGAGGAGGAGGAGGAGGAGGAGGAGGAGGAGGAGGAGGAGGAGGAGGAGGAGGAGGAGGAGGAGGAGGAGGAGGAGGAGAAAAGGAGGAGGAGGAGAGGAGGAGAAGGAGGAGGAGGAGGAGATAGCTACCATTGGTGATCTCTGTATTCTCATCCTCCACCGAGGGGAAGGAGGAGGAGGAGGAGGGGTAGTGTTTGTTGAAGGATCAAGGTGATGCTTCATCTCCACTTACAGGCTCAGCCGCGGCATGCAGGCCTGTGTATTCACCGTGAGCACGGTTCTCTCCCTCATTAATCCCATCTTCTAAACCAGTTCCCCCGCACTGTGGAGTCTAATCGGCTCTGTCTGCTGCTTTCAAAGCAAAATTGCCAGCTCCAGACTTTGGTCTTGAAGACAAATGTTTTGGGGTGTCCTGTCCACACAAGCCACCTGGGAGGCGGGCAGGGGTGTACCAGTCAGCTGTGTAGCCCTGCCTGAGCTGCTCTTCAGAAGTAACCACCATCAGCCATTGCCCCCCCCCCCCCCCCGCCAATTGACACCAGCCTCCCCCCCACCCCGCCCCGCTCTTCCCCCCACCCCGTGCTTGGCTCTGGTTGTGAGGGGACCTGGGGTTTCTTCCCGGTAATCCCCGGCTCAGAATTGCAGCACTCCGGGGGTGACTGCCAGGCACCGCTGAAGGGATTTTTATTTTTTTTTTGTCCCCAAAGATGCTTCTCAAAACTAAATTAAGAATCCATGTCCTCTAAAGAATAAAGAGGCTCTGTGGCTGATTATAAGAGTCAGGAAGGAGGAGGAAAGCCTCACCATGGACAGGAACCATGGGGTATGAGGAGGAGGAGGAGGCCAGTCCTTCCCCAATCCCTCCCCGCTTCTTGCTGATAAGCAAGGTCTTGATGTTCCGGGTACAACACACGAGGAAAAACCACCGTGAATGGCTACCTCTGCTTCCCTTACCCTTCACTTGTTTTAAAAAAAGAAAGAAGTAGTGATCAGGGGCTGATGGCTCCCGCCTGGCATCCTAGAGACTCAGGAGGCTGAGATCTCGAGGACCGCAGTTCAAAGCCAGCCCGGGCAGGAAAGTCCATGAGATTCTTCTCTCCAATGAACTACTCAGAAAACTGGAAGTGGCGCTGTAGCTCCAGTGGTAGAGCGCTCGCCTGGAGCTGAGGGACAGCGCCCAGGCCGAGTTCAAGCCCCACGACTGACAAATATTCCCAAAGTATACAGCCTTTCTCTTGAAGAAAAAAAAACCCTGACTTGAACCCCTGAAGCACTGCAGACCCCACTTGGGGGAGAAGAGGGAAGAGGGACTGGAAGGAGAGATGGAGAAACTGAGGCCTCTTTTCCCATCAACAAGCCACCTGACAGGAGAGGGGACGGTAAACAAACAAGGCTGTCAGGTGGGTCTAGAGACGAGCTTCTTAAAGGTCTCTAATAATTCAAGATTAATTCCTCGCGATGGCTGAGTGTCAAGTGGGAACTGCATTCTAAGTGAGCATAAATCCACAGACATCGTACAACAATGCGCTGTAATGCCGCCTTTCATTTTCTCAGCATTAGCTTGAATATCTTGCAGAAGGCTTGTTCTTACATTAATAGCCTCACATGCCAGGGAGCGGGGGCTGGCCTGTAGTTTTATTTTTTTTGATCACCTCTAACTTCTCTTCCCAACCTAAGGATTTTATTTTCTTTTTCCCTGCTGGGTTTATCTTCACACAGACGCCACCAGTGAGTGAGTATTAAATTATAACCACTAAATATCGTGAAAGACAGGACAGCCGGGCGCCGGTGGCTCACGCCTGTCATCCTAGCTACTCAGGAGGCTAAGATCTGAGGGTTGGGGGTTCAGGGTCAGCCCAGGTGGGAAAAATCCATGACACTCTGATGTCCAATACATCACTCAAAAAGAGAGATGTGGCTAGCTGTGGGGTTCAAGTGGATAGACTAGCCTTGAGTGGAAAAAG
>NW_024871219.1:42500-80000 GCF_019054845.1 Dipodomys spectabilis
GTACTTTCCCTGTCTGTCTGTCTGCCTCTCTCTCTCTTTCACACATACACACACATTATCTCTGATGACCTCTCTCTATGCCCTTCACACACAGAGAGGCAGAGATGGAAACAGACAGATGGAGACAGACAGAAAGGAGAGGGAAGGGAGGAGAGGGAATGGGAGGAGAGGAAGAGTAAGAGAGGGAAAGAAAAGGAAGAGAGGGATGGAGTGGAGGGGAGGGAGAAGGCCAAAGGGAAGAAAAGGGTGTTTGCATAACAACAAAAGGTTCACAAAGGGATGATAATAGACAGGACAGGAGGAGGTGCTTGTGACTGAGTCCACTATGAAGTGCCCAGGGAGCTCTCACACAGTGCACCATGGGAAGGGGAGGGAGGGCCATCTATCTGCTCTGAAAACTCAGGAGGCAGGAGCATAGGCTAGTGTTTTTCAGGAGGGTTGCTCAGTCAGGCTTCTAGGCAGAACTGACACCATAGGTTCCCTCCCCTAGAGGGCAAGGAAATGCTGAAGTCTGAGTAAGTTTGTTCAACCACTCTGGAAAGTGAAAGGTACTCAAAAAAAAAAAAAAGATTAAACATAGAACTACCATAGGTCCCAGCAATTCCATTCCTGGGCATTTACCCAATAGAGTACAAACAAGGCTACACTAAAGCCACCAGCACAACCATGTACACTGCACACTCTTTACCACAGCCAAGATATGGAATCAGCCCAGATGCCCCTCAATGGACAAATGGATCAAGAAAATGTGATCGATGTAATCTATGTCACATTATATATTATCCATTATATACAATATATATTATACAATATATATTTTGTGTGCATATACATACATATGTGTATATATGTTATATATAACATTATCTATTATACTCAACTATTAGAAAGAATGATACTGTACCATTCATAAGGAAATGGAAAAACTTATATTGAGGGAAGTAAGCCAGACCCAGAAAAACACAGATGGCACGGTTTCCTTCATCTGTGGCGGACAGAAGGTGCCTACAAATCTAGAAGAAAACACCTCGGACGGTATGCAAGTGGTTACAAATAAATTCACCGCTGTGTAACAGACTCTATGGAAACCTCTTCAGTTACTGCTATAAATTCATCCAGAATAGATATGCTGAGGTTGGTTTGGGGCCAGGGGATGGGGTAGGGGTACACAGACTTTGAGGTGCCACGCAGAAGACAGACGGACGTGATTTGAGATTCATTGGGGCGCTGAAGGGGCGACACCATGCTTTTTCAGAGCTACCGTTTGAAGCTAGAGCAATCAATACCAAACTCCGAAACCTTGCCCGTCCCCAGACGCCCATCAGCTAGGCCAGCCACGTGTGACCCAGAGGGCCTCATACTGGAAGGAGAAAGCAGGAATCCGCCACCACCACCCCCTTTTCTTTTTCCTTACCCACTGGCCTGACTTTTCGCCATGAACTTTGCCTACCTGGGGTAGGTTAATTCTGGAAGGATGGAGGCACCCATACTTCTTGAGGAGGGGGTGGGGGGCTTTGTGGCACAAGAGTTTGTCAGCAGAGGAAGATGGAGAGCCCCCAAGGCGCCTGATACCATCACCATGGCAACCAACCCAGATCTGGACCGGTTTTCTTCACAGACAAAAAAAAAAAAAAAATGCCACCCAGTTAAGTGAGCACGGTAGGAAAGTGGGAATCGCTCAGATTAACCCGGCTATCTCCTGCCCCGAGCAATCGGCTGGGTAAGACCTCGCATTAGGCAAAGGTCTTGGCTGTGACAAAGCGGAGGATTTGTTAAGCTCCTTTTTGGATCTCGAGGACCCCCCCCCTTCCCCCTGTTTAACTTCTAGTGTGGGATAAAAAATGATTCCTCTCCAGGCAAGAGGCCCCCAAGTTTCACAGGAACTCGGTTTGAATAGTAATGGTCACACCACCATGCACTTTGTGCCTCTTCATCTGAGAGGTCTAGGGGGTGAGGGGTGTGAGGGATGGAGGGAAGAGAAGGGGAGGGGAAGGGAGGGGAAGGGAGGGGAAGGGAAGGGAGGGGAGAGGAAGGGCAGGGAGGGGAGGGGAGGGGAAAGGAAGGAGAAAGGAGGAGAAGGGAAGGGAGGGGAGGGGAAGGGAGGGGAAAGGAAGGAAGGGGAGGGGAGGCAAGTAGAGGGGAAGGGAGAAGAAGGGAAGGAGGGGAGGGGAGGGGAAAGGAGGGGAGGGGTGATGCTGCCAAATCTGCATCTTCTCATCTCCCACTGGAGAAAATTCATGCATGAGCCGGGCGCTGGTGGCTCACGCCTGTAATCCTAGCTACTCAGGAGGCTGAGATCTGAGGATCGCGGTTCAAAGCCAGCCCGGGCAGGAAAGACCGTGAGACTCCTATCTCCAATAAACCACCAGAAAACCGGAAGTGGCGCTGTAGCTCAAGTGGTAGAGCGCTCGCCTTGAGCTGAAGAGCTGAGGGACAGCGCCCAGGCCCAGAGTTCAAGCCCCATGACCGACCAAAAAAAAAAAAAAAAAGAAAATTCATGCATGGAGTTTTAGGTGGCAAGGAAAACGGGACCGGGCAGAGCAGCGGAGAGTCTTTTCTGAGTGAAAAATGGCTCTCATTCATTCACTCTTGCATTTTTTAAAAGTATGACCACAATGCTAGCTACTCGAGAGGCTGAGATCTGAAGATCACAGAGAACCCCAAGCCAGCCCAAACTGGAAAGTCCAGTTTATCTCCAATTAACTAAACAAAAATGCCAGAAGTGGAGGTGTGGTTCAAGTGGTAGAGCATCATCCTTGATTTTTAAAAAAAAAAAAAAGCTCAGAGATATCACCTAGGCCCTGAATTCAAGCCCCAAGACAGCACGCGCACACGCGCGCGCGCACACACACACACACACACACACACTTTTACTTTGTACCAGGAGGCTACAGAGATGACCAAAGCATGGACTGTGCCCCTAGATCAAAGAGGGATAAGCATGTAATCCAAAGTTGAAAGACTACCAGGCAGCAGTGGCTCACGCTGTCATCCCAGCTACTCAGGAGGCTGAGATCTGAGGATCATGGTTCAAAGAGTCTCTGATCTCTGAGACTCTTATTTCCAATCAGTCATCCAAAAAAAAAAAAAAAAGCAGAAAGTGGAGCTGTGGCTCAAGCAGTAGAGAGCTAGCCTTGAATGAAGAAGCTCAGGGACAGCGCCCAGGCCCTGAGCTCAAGCCCCAGGACTGGTACATACACGCATGCACAAACACCACACACACACACACAAATACACATACATATATGCACACATATACATGCATTCACATATATACATGTATGCACACGTATACATGCATATACGCATTATTTGTGTATTTTTTTTTCAAATGTCTATGAAAGAGACATTTAACTTTCCTTGTCAGCTAGTCCATGCTGATGATAGCAACAAAGAGGTGTCACATTCTGGATACCAAAACTAAAGTAACCATCGCGGCTCTTATTGGCCAAGACCCAAGTCACAGAATTTTTGGCTCAACATCCCAGCAAATCCCGGGTTAGTACATTCTTTCTGAAGGTCAGTTAGCAGTACTGATGCCATAGCTTTCAGTCTCAACAATAACAACCAAATCAGTTATACGTAACAGCGCTGCTTTCCTCTACCTGTGTCTTTTATTGTGTGCCCTTCCTGGGGCTTGAACTTGGGACCTGGGCTTTTTTACTCGTCCCTGAGCTTTTCTGCTCCAGCCTAGCACTCTACCACTTTTGAGCCACAGCTCTACTTCTTGGGGGGAGGCGGGGTTGCTGGTTCATGGGAGATCAGAGTCTCGCGGACTTTCCTGCCCAGGCTGGTTTTGAACCTCGATCCTCAGATCTCAGCCTCCTGAGTAGCTAGGATGACAGGCGTGAGCCACCGGCACCCAGCTTTCTGCATGTTTTTAAAAGGCTATTTCTAACCAACTCTTCCCAAAAGTCCCCCCCTCCTTTTTTTTTAACAAAGGGCCTGTCTCTCTTGTCATGGACTACTGTCTCCTGATATTTGAACAGACAAGTAAAGGTACACACATGTCTTTCACAGAGACACCATTCCCGGCTATTCGAGAAAGATCAGGGGTGAGACCCTGACCGTAGATGATTCTGCACACCTCTGAAGGTGCATGGAGAGTTTGTTGGTCGCTTATTTAATTGGTTGGGTTTTTTGTCGGTCCTGGGGCTTAAACTCAGGGCCTAGGCCGTTGTCCCTAAGCTCCTTTTGCTCAAGGCTAGCACTCTACCACTTTGAGCCAGAGCACCACTTCCAGTTTTTGGTGGTGGATAAAACTGGTGATCAGAGCCTCCCAGACTTTCTCACCCAGGCTGGCTCCGAACCACAATCCTCAGATCCCAGCTTCCTGAGTCTCTAGGAGGGCAGGCTGTGAGCCACCAGCGGCCCAGGGAATTCTTAACGAACGTTTGCCTGGTGTTCTACCAAGAATGAAGCTGGATTGGGGGGGGGGGGGGGGCGGAGGGAGGATCAGGAGAGCCGAAAGAGGTAGGGAGGAAAGTGAAGCGTGGATAATTGTGGCTGATGATGAGAGACCTGCACAAAAACGCTTCTCTCCAGAACCGAGTCAGGCCTCCGGTATCGCAGGCCAATTATTCACGTCCTGAGTGCTCCTTCATCCGCACCATTTGGCAAGCTATTGGAAAGGACGTGGGGATTATTCACCCACCAATTGCTGAGACCAGCTTGACAATCATCTCCAGAGTTTACACATCTTAACTGGAGGAGGCCCAAATAATAGGGAAGGGGAAAAAGCCAATTTCAGCCAGCTCGGCACCATCCACCGAGCCTTCTTTTTGCCTTCTGGAATGTGGACTGAAGTAACAAACAGAAGGCAGAATGGCCTCACGGTGACCAGAGCCAGTAGTGGGAAATTTTATTGATTTATTTATTTTTCTGAGTCTAGCCTTCACCGTTCCTGCCCTCATGACCAGGCCAAGTTCCCTGGGCTGGCTGGAGGGCAGGGAAATCAGCACGCAGGTCAGGCAAGAACTTTGTCACTCACAGGGCTTGAACTCAGGACCTGGGTGACCCCTGTCATCCTAGCTTCTCAGGAGGCTGAGATGGGAGGATCGCAGTTCAAAGCCAAGCCCCAGGCAGGACAAGTCTGAGAGGTTCTCCTCACCCAAGGAACCACCCAAAACAGCTGGAAGTGGAGCTGTGAGTCAAGGGGTAGAGCGCCTGCCTTGAGCACAAAAACTCGGGGACAATGCCCACGCGTGAGTTCAAGCCCCATAAGCGGCACCAAAAAAAAAAAAAAAAAAAGGCTACCACCACCCAAAGCCCTTCACATTAGCGACCTTTGTATTCTCTGCAAATTGTTCAGAGTTTTATGTGAAAACCTTAAAAGCTATGGCAGGCTGAAGAGATGCAGGAAAATCTTTGTTCCCTGCCAGGGGACATAAGAAAGCAAATGGGAGAACAGGATGGGGAAAAATAAAACACAGAGAAAGGGATTATGGGGCTGGGAAAGTGGCTCAGTGGTAGAGTGCCTGCCTCCCATGCATAAGGCCCTGGGTTCGATTCCTCAGCACCACATAAGCAGAAATGGCCAGAAGTGGCGCTGTGGCTCAAGTGGTAGAGCGCTCACCTTGAGCTGAAGACCTGAGGGACAGCGCCCAGAGTTCAGGCCCCACAACTGACAAAAAACAAACACACCCCCAAACCAAAAAACAAAATAACAGCAGCAACAACAAAAAGAAAGGGATGACAGCATTTCCCAGCAGCAGCCATTCCAGCATAAATTATACACACACACAAACACACACACACACATTTAGCTTGTCAATTTGGATAATCTTGGCCCCAGAATGGACTCAGGGAAGTCTTAAAAGATTTGGGCTGGCTCTTGATAGAGTCTGAATTTGTAGATAAGTGCCAGTGGATACTCTTTTGGCTGTGTAAACTTTTTATCAGTTGCCTCTTTAAAGAGAGAGAGAAAAAGATATTTTTTTTTTTAAAAAGGCAGCACTAAAATTATCATTCCTGTGAGCAAAAGCCATTCCAAACCTTAAATTCAGGAGCATCAATGCATTTCGACGCTGGGATAATCAAAAGGGGGAGGGAAGGGGTGTTAAGATTTCCAAGTTGCTTCTTGTGTGGAGAGTTTAGGAGAAGTCGGGGGTGGATTAGGAGACGTCTCGTGTGGCTGAGCCTTAGGTACAAAATGAGGGAGCTGCTGGAGTGGCCTCACCTGGAAATCAGACACATACCCCCCAACAGGACGCGCCCCCCCCCCCGGGGACTGGAGACCTCTGAGTGTGTACCCCCACTTCATGCAGCCTAGTAGGCTGAGATGGAGTATGTCCTCCGGCGGTACTAGCAACTGGAGGCCCTTCCCGAATCTTGGGAATTGTTGTCAACACTTAAAACATCGTAAAGTACTACACAGAATATTTATACCAGCAACAGAACAGCAGGTGACACCCCCATCCCAAGCAGAAAAAGAGCTCCAGGTCACAGGAAAGTTGATAGTTTGTGGAGTGTTCGAGATCCTAGCATGGCTGGGCCAGAGACAAGCCGGTGGGTCTCTTGGGTTTGGTCTCTTGTGGGCTCTGTTTGTGCTTTGCTGCTTTGATTTGGATTGAGTTTTTGTTTTGTTTGGGGTGGAGTTTTCTGTTTGTTGTTGTCTTTTTCAATCCAGGGCTTAATGACACAGCCTGAATCTGCTTAGCCTGGCCTTGAATTCACCATCCTCCTGCCTCAGCCTCCTGCAGGCTGGAATTACAGCATGTACTACTTCACGCAGCCTGCAATCCTCGACGCACGTCGAGAGCCATTTGATCTCACAGAATGTAAAGACAGCCCGTTCCCCAACCCGACGCCCCTCCCTAACACCATCTTTCTCTGGAGGGGGGGGGACACAGGAGGGAGTCTCCAAGAGGACTATTTGATTGCTTGAGCTAAAGGAACAAACCCCCGAGACATAAAAGACAACACAAATAAATCATAAGCACCCCTCCAAAAGGGCAAAAAAAAAAATTATTTCAATTTCACCCTCGTCTCTCTCTTTCTCTCTCTCTCACATCTACCGCCTCCTCCATACCCTATTCCAGCTTATATGTATATATTTATGCAGGGATTTTTTTTTTATTTAGTTAATATGAATTACAAGTTTGTGCTTTCTCCCTTCTAAACCCCAAAATGAGGAAGCTTTCTCTTTCCTCGCACTCCACCCCTCCCTCCTTTTTTTTTTCCTCCCCTCCCCTCGCTCCCCCTTACCAACATGATTTACATTCTCAATGTAATGTATTAAAAAGTTGACAGGGACGAAAGGGATTCACACGATGTCTGCTAAAAAACCCAATTTCCATGATGAATTGCCTGGAGCTCCTAAATCACAAACCATTTTTTCCGCTGCTCAGAAGTTGAGGGCTTTTTTTTTTTTTTTTTTTAAATCTTCTTAAAGCCTCTCTCCTAATCTTCAGCTAGAAGAGACGGGTGAAGGGATTTTTTATTATTATTTTTTTCTTTTTTTTTACTAAACTAAGGAAAGTATTAGCATGTTGGTTGTTGTGCATCAAATTTGAAAATGCAAGGTTGGTAATATTTCAAATCAGCCATGGTTCAAACCTTGATAAGTGAGGGTATGCATTCTCATTCATTCATTCCTCCAATCTCCTTTCTCTCTCTCTCCTTCCTGTCTCTTCCTCTCACTTCCCACTCATATAGTAAGTGATGAGAAGCAAAGGCTTCAGGAGAAAGGGGAAATTTTTTTTTTTATTGATCCCTCCTTCTGGAAGATGATAGAACCTGAAATAAGATACCCACTTTCCTAGAGTTGGCTAGACCAATCCTTCAGAGTTCTGCAGCAAAGCCCTGGTCCAACTCCCATGATGCACCTGTTCCTCCAGCCAGCACTGTGGTAATGCGTGTTCTTGCCGGGTGGACCGCGTTCCCCGAGGTGTGGGTTTCAATCATTTCCCACCAGAGGCCACACGTGACCGCCCACACGGACAGGACAGGACACACGGCCGCCATCTGAACTTGCACCCAAGAGTCTTAGAAGACATGCAACTCTTGCCCATCAGATGTGGTTTGGGGCTCTCTCTCCCTACTCTTGAATTCCGACACCCTCTTTTTGCGTGGATGTGAGAAAAGATCAACCGGGGACCCCCTCTCTTCCCTCGGGCCTCAACGATCCAGCTGCTTCCAGAAAACCTTTAGCTATAAGAGGCAAAACGTGACCAGACACCCGTGGCTCACACCTGTAATCCTAGCAACTCAGCAGGCTGAGGATCTCAGCATCCTGGCCCAAAGCTAACCCAGATAGATAAATCAACAGACTCTTATCTCCAAGTAACCGGCAAAAAGATGGAAGAGGAGGCATGACTCACATGGCAGAGCACCAGCCTTGAGGGAAGTAGGTAAGGGCGAGTTCAAGGCCCTGAGTTTAAACCCTAATGTTGGCACAGAGAGACAAACGGAGTGGAGGGGGAAAGGCTCAGAAAACATCGAAAGATCAAAAGAAAATGGAGACGTGTCTCTTGGAGGAAGATTCACGCACCATGAGAGGAGTCTGATGTTGTCCAAAAACCTTTGAGTGTTAGGGGCATTTTTGTAAAGGGATGAAGAGTCTGGGGGCTGGAGTTTAATTCTGCCATCACAAACCCAGACTTGGAGTTTGAGAAAGCTCTGTCTCCTCTCCCCATGGAAACCTAAGAGTCCAGGGACTCAGAAAAGTTCTGCGGTTCGAGGCAACACCATGGGTGGGCCCGGCATCATGAAGCCCCTCTTTGTCCATGAAGAAGTGGAGGACAAAGACTGTACAGCGAGCGAGGTATGGACCAGGTCCCAGCTGGCTCGGCTACCAGTTCCTGTATGGCTCAAGCATGAAAACACCTGACACCTGACATCATATAGCATTTCATAGATAATATATAGCATCAAATACAAATCATATAGCCAGGTGCCAAGGGCTCACACCTGTCATCCTAGCTACTCAGGAAGCTGAGATCTGAGGATTGCAGTTTAAAGCCAGCCCGGGAAGGAAAGTCCGGGGGAGACTCTATCTCCAATAAACCACTAGAAAACCGGAAGTGGCGCTGTGGCTCAAGAGGTAGAGCGCTTGCCTTGAGCTGAAGAGCTGCGGGACAGCGCCCAGGCCCAGAGTTCAAGCCCCAGGATTGGCCAAAAAAAATAAATAAATAAGAATACAAATCATATATAATATATAGCACAGAATACAAATCATATATAACATATATTGTATTATATATATATAATATACCTTATATACCATATATCATATATGACATCATCTGTATCATATAACATAATATATGCCATCATCCATATCATATATATTATATAATTATTTATCAGATATATAACATATAAATCATAAATATAAGACATATATACTATGTTATATATGATAAATGGTATAATATATAATAGGCTATATATAATATGTAATGTATCATAATGAATATCATATATGTAATATGCTATATATTATAAACTCATCAGCGAGATAATCTGTTGATGAAGTCAGAGCCCTTACAGTTCATCATTTCCACTCACGCCTCCCCTCTACATTGGGGACCCAGTCCTCAGCTCCTGTTTCCCTCCCCCCCTCTCCATCCCCCCCTTCCCCCCCAGACTGTTCAGATCCAAACCATACCAGTTTCCCAGACGGGCTTTTGGAAGTGGACCTTCTGAGACACCCCCACACACACACCCAGGCCAGATTCAAAGATCATGAGACGCTGTCAGGACTCAAGGCGGTGGGGAGAAGGTCGGGCGTAGGGCGGGCCAGCGTCGGTGTGGATGCCGTGCTAGCCAGAGGACAGTCACTGGCTTGTCACTCCGATTCTCTTCCCCAAACAATCCTTACCGCGCCATGACTCTCACGCTCCCTCTGTCCTACAGCACAAACTACTCAGTGACTCAGGAGGCTGAGATCTGAGGATCGCGGTGCAAAGCCAGCCCGGGCAGGAAAGTCCCTGAAACTCTGATCTCCAATGAACCACCAGAAAACTGGAAGTGGCGCTGTGGCTCAAGGGGTAGTGTCAGCCTTGAATGAAAAAAAAAACTAAGACAGAACCTAGGCTCTGGCACATTTTATGTGTGTGTGTGTGTATGTGTGTGTGTGTGTGTGTGTTATACAAATAATATTAACGTGTGTGTGTATATATATATATATACATACACATTTTATGTGTGTGTGTGTGTATGTGTGTGTGTGTATGTATATATATATATATATATACATACACACACACACACATATAAATCAGGCCAGGCGCTGGTGGCTCACGCCTGTCATCCTAGCTACTCAGGAGGCTGAGATCTGAGGACCACAGTTCGAAGCCAGCCCAGGCAGGAAAGTCCTTGAGACTCTTATCTCCCATGAACCACCAGAAAACAGGCAGTGGTACTGTAGCTCAAGTGGTAGAGCAGCAGCCTTGAGCACAAAAGCTCAGAGAGAGAGCTCAGGCCCTGAGTACAAGCCCCAGGACAGACACACACTGACACAGACACAGACACACACACACACACACAGACACACACACACACACACACACACACACACACACACACACACACACGTGCAATCATGTGTCCTAACTCTAATAAATAAGCCGGTGTCATGTCTTATTTTACAGACAGGGAAACTGAGGCACAAAAAAAGTTAACTTTTTCAAACCACCCCACTGGGTTCCGGGGCCTAGCGGGCTTCAAACCTGTAGGCCACGCTTCCCTATGCAAAGCTGCAGAAAACATTCCCGCAGAGCGGACAAGGGGACCGAGCTGTTACCTCTCCCCGCTGCCGGTTGGCTGGCAGGCCAGACGGCTGGGCCTGGGATGCACGGTGAAGTCGGACGGGGCCTAGGGACCCTGCGTGGGGGTCTGAGGAAAGCCCCGTGTGGACTTCCCATAAAGAACCCTTCAGATCCCACCTTCTCCCCGGTGCTGAGTAATCGGGGATTTACCTGAAGGAGCTGGGATGGCATCGCTTGTGATCCTGGCTGAGGGGCGGTGAGCCCCCGTGGCTGGTGGAATCATCTATAATTAGAGGATTAAAGCAGCTCACATCTGGGCTGACTGCGGGCATGCTTGACAAACATCAGGCTCACGGATAGTGCGGATAGAGCGGCTGAGACTCCATGCAGGGATGGAAGAGAACTTACAGGAGGGGTGAGGTGGCGGGGGAGGGGAGGACCAGAGCAGAAAAAGGAACTGCAGACATCTTCCATACTAGCTGTCCTTCCTGCCTGCTCATGGGCTCTGTCTCCTTCTCCAGGAACCTGTGCTTTCCTTTGGATCTCAACAGCATCCAGGGCTTTGAGTTTAAGCTCCAGGACTGGCACAAAATAATTAATAATAATAGAACTGGTAAGTCAATGTTAAAAACAGTATAAAAGAGTGAGCAGGACCAGACACCGGTGGTTCATGCCTGTCATCCTCACGCCTGTCATCCTAGCTACTCAGGAGGCTGAGATCTGAGGATCACAGTTCAAAGCCAAGCCCGGGCAGGAAAGTCTGTGAGACTCTGATCTCCAACGAACCACTCAGAAAACCAGAAGTGGCGCTGTGGCTCAACGTGGTAGAGCGCTGGTTTTGAGTACAAAAGCTCAGGGACAGCGTCCAGGCCCAGAGTTCAAGCCCCGCAACCACCAAAAATAAAAAATAAAAACAAAGAGTGGAGGGAGAAACGGAGGGAGAAGCAAAGGAAGGGTTGACAGTATCCAAAACCATAAATAAAGAGTAGTTTAAAAATGTACTGTCAAATAATTTCACTTGTTTATTAGAAATAAACAGTATAAAAGCCCACTTGGTACCTATTTTCTCACCTAGGATTCTCCGTCATCCCTCACTTGAAAACAGCTTCCCTTTGCTTGGGAATTACAGACCTGCTTTAACCTGGGAGGGGGGGAAACTCACAGAGAGAGAAAAACAAAGCATGACACCTGTGTACAGCCTAGCTGGCCATCAAACCCCTACGATTCTCTAACTTGCCAGTTCTGCCAGCTCCCTTCACAACAGTCAATCCCAGCAGAAAGCCTCGGAGCCTCACATGTGGACCGAACCAGCGTCGGCTCTCCTGATAGCCAGAGAATGAAAATGACTCCAGGCAATTTCAAATTAATACAGAAGAAAGGCCGCCACCAGCCAGGGTGGCCACACAGCCCCAGCTGGGAGGTAATTGGAAAAACACAGCATCCGGGGCCTCCCACGGGCCCACCGGTGGGCGTGTCCGGGCCCACCCTGGCCTCCAATCGCCGCCTCTCTGGGGCAGCCAGCTGCAGGCCCCCCTCTGCATGCGCCCAGATGTTCCTCCCCTTAACTCTTTTCTAGGTCTGCTTTGATCACACAACCAGGGCTTGGGCAACCATGAGGTTCCTTGGGACTTTCAACATGCATGCGTATATGCGTGTGCACACACAAGTGTGTGTGTGTGTGTACTGAGCCAGTTTCTGCCTGTGAATGCGCAACAACCTACCCAGATTTGGTGGTGGTGGTGATGGTGGTTGTGGGGCTTGAACTCTGGGCCTGGGCGCTGTCCCTCAGCTCTTGAGCTCAAGGCAAGCACTCTACCACTTGAGCCACAGCACCACTTCTGGTTTTCTGGTGATTCCTTGGAGATAAGAGTTTCACGGACCTTTCCTGCCCGGGCTGGCTTTGAACCATGATCCTCAGATCTCAGCCTCCCGAGTAGCTACAATTCAGGCGTGACCTACAGACACCAGGTTGTCACAGTAAAGAACGAGTAAAACCAACTAAAACCAACCGAAGAGTGAGTCACGGATCATAGGCATGGCACACATAATAAAAGAGAAATCTTGAAAGGGAAAGTTTTTTAAAACCCAAAAGATGGAAAGCGCCCAGGCCTCCCAGTATGGGAATTGTCTCAGGAGAAAATCCCAAGAACGAAACAGAAATATAGTTAGAGACACAGCAAAAGAAAACTTCCTCCTCCAAAAGAAGACCGAATAGCATGTGCTGGAAGATTCCAGAAGGGAATGGAATTCCCAATGAGACTTCATTTTCTTGAATGATGGAGATTGGAGATAAGAGTCTCACGGACTTCCCTGCCCTGTCTGGCTTTGAACCGTGATCCTCAGATCTCAGCCTCCTGAGTAGCTAGGATGACAGGCATGAGCTGCAATGCCCGGCTGAATCCAAATCTTAAAAATATTAAATAATTCAGGGCAGTACGAAAGAAAGAAAAAGATGTACCACGCTATTATTTGTTAATAATTATTGATGTAAGAACTAAGCCATGATTATAGACATATAAATACAGAATATAAATACCTTGTACTGTATTTCAACATGTCACTAAAAGCGAAGAAGATAGGAGATGGGAAAATGAGGTGAGAAAATTAAAAAGTTTTAATTTCCTTATCTTTCATAGCAGAGTCAATCCATTTGTCTAAAATGAAACATAGACCTTTTTTTAAAAAAAAAAAACCTCTAGTATTAATATTTTTATAATCTTTTTTGGAACCTTAGGGAGAACCTTCAGGATCTAATATCTCTGTGGTTTAAAAAAAAATACATTATCTGAGGTTCCATGATTCCTTTGGTTTTTTTTTTTTTTTTCCGTTTGGTTTCCTTTTCTTCTTATTAAATTCAAGGAAATTTCAATTTAATGCTTTTTATTTCTGAAAAAAAAGGTCCAATTTTTATTAAATCATGCCACATTTCCCATCCTCTTTGCATGCTCATGGAGCTTTATCTAGAATGGCATTCATTTGAAATTATCAGACTTTTTTTGGGGGGGGGGCAATATCGGGTTCCAACTCAAGGTTTTGCACTTGCTTGACAGGTGCTCTACTGCTTGAACCAGGCCTGCAGACCTTTTTGCTCTATTTCCGAGACCCGGTCTCACTTTTTGCCCAGCTGTCCTGAACTGTGATCCTTCCGTTAACGTTTCCCCAGTTGGCTAAGGTGCTGGGGATAGGCAGCCATGCTCAGCTTTGTCTGGGAAGATGGAGGCCTGCCAAAAAAAAAAATGTTTGGCCTAGGTTGGCCTTGAACCACAATTCTCCCAACCACTGCCTGCTAGCAGCTAGGGAGACTTCCTGGTAATGCTGAAGTAGTTGCACGCAAGGGTTTCATTTTGATGTAGCAATGTATGAGTCCAATGCACATTGAGCATGGCATTCTTCCATCATTTTTTCCATCTCTCCCAATGCACCATTCCCTCCAGTTACCTACAACCATTTGCCCACAATGCATTACTTTAAAAATTAAAAAAAAAAAAAAAAAAAAAGTCACCAGCCGGGTGCCAGTGGCTCATGCCTGTCATCCTAGCTACTGAGGAGGCTGAGATCTGAGGATCACAGTTCAAAGCCAGCCCCAGCAAGAAAGGCCATCAGACTCTTCTCTCCAATAAACCATCAGAAAACCGGAAGTGGCACTGTGGCTCAAGTGGTAGAGCGCTCGCCCTGAGCACAAAGTGGCTCAGGGACAGCGCCCAGGCCCAGAGTTCAAGCCCCACAACTGGCAAAAAGAAAAAAAGAATGAAAGCCCCTCTGTACATCATCTTTACAACAATGATTTTAAAAGAAGACCAACAAGCAGCACTTTAGTTCTAGGCACACACATTCAAGGTTTTGAAATTGCAAACACACACACGCACGCACACACACAACAATATACCACAGCCAGCAAAGGAGTGGAACCTGACTTCCCCAGCCCTGGACCGCTGGGCTGGCCCCTGGCTTGTTCTACCAATAGAATAGGGTGGAAAGAAGGCAAGAACTCCGAGCTGGGGTTTCTGGAAGCCTTGTGACCTCTTCTCTCCCCTCTTCGCTCACTGTCCTGACTGAAGAAACCGCAGGAGGAGCAGGCCCGAGAAGTCCAGGTAGCGCCTGCGGGCGCCACGGCCCAGCCCGGCCCTCACGAGCGGCCCCTACCATCCTCTCCACCATCTCGGGTGGCTGGCTCCAGGGTAGCTCCCCTGGACACCGAGTCTAAGCCTAAGTCCCAATTCAACGCGCTGTCTGTCTGTCTGCAGCCAGGGTGCGAGCGCACGGCCAACAGGCTGACCTTCCCTCCCCAAGTCCACCCACCGAAGACACAGACACGGGGCCGCGGCTGTAATCCCAGCTGCTTGGGATGCTGGGATCCGGAAAGGGTCCCGGGTTCAAGCCGGCCTACACAGAAAAGTCTGTGAGACCGTCTGCAAAAAAAAAGTAGTAGTAATCAGCAGCAGCGAAAAGCCAGGCTCCAGGCGTGGCTCGAGTGGCAGAGTGCCGGCTGAGTGAGCAAGCCAGCCAAAGCAAGTGCAGAGCCCAGGAATCCCTAAGGGAAAAGAAGGAAGGAGGGAGGGAGGGAAGAGGAGCAGGAGGAGGAAGAGGAGGAAAAGGGAGGAGGAAGAGGAGGAAGAGGAGGAGAAGAGGAGGAGGAAGAGAAAGAGAAGGAGGAAGAGAAAAAGGAGGAAGAAGAAGAGGAGGAGGAGAAGGAAGACGAGGAGGAGGAGGAAGAGGAGGAAAAGGAGGAGGAGAAAGAGGAATAGGAGGAGAAAAAGGAGGAGAAGGAGAAAAGGGAGGAGGAGGAAGAGGAGGATCAGGAAAAGAAGGAGCAGGAGGAGAAGGAGGAAGAGGAGGAGAAGAGAAGGAGCAGGAGGAGGAGGAGGAGGAGGAGGGGTGAAAGGCAGGGGAAGGGAGAGGGGAGAGGAGGGTGATGGCGGGGGGGGGGGGGGATGAAGGAGGAGGAAGCGGGCAGTGTGGCTGGCCCCAGAGCCCTTGGTTTCATGGGCAGCCACATCCACCCCCCCCCACACCCTGAGGTCACCTTGAAGGGTTCCAGACCCTTCCACGAGCAGATCCAACCCTCTCCACCCACAAGACAGAGGCAGCTCAGCTTCAAATGGCTCCTTGGAACCCAACACAGAGCCTGTGAGCCTGAAGACCGGACCCCACAGAGACCTCGGGCCGCCCTCCCCCAAACCACAGAGGGAAATGGCGGCCATGCCACCAAGACAGGCGCTGGCCGGCCCTGGGCCTGGACAAGCCACTCATGACCCTGGGTGTGGCCTACACCCAGTGACTGACAGCGTAAGAACAGAACTTCAGCAAAAAACAATCATGATATAATAAAATATACACACAAACCGGTGTTGCTCCGCTCGGCCTCTGGCTTCGCTCTAGAGAAATCAGACGGCTTGGTGCGCTCTGAGTCTGTGGGTTCGAGACTACAGCCTGAGGATCTAGCAAGCCACTGGGGATCTAGCAGTCTAGGTTCTTACCTCACGTAGCTGTAGCCGGGTCTGGGGAATCAAGGTGGGGTGGTCGGGGGGCGGTGGGGGAGACTGCCAGCCTTTGGGGGGTGGCGCTTGGCTTCCCTGTGTCTCTCTCTGTCTTCATCTGGCAGCTTGGCACCAAAAACAACCGATACCAAACGCCTGCAAACACCAAGCGCCTGCAGCCGGAGCAATCACCAGGCTTGATGGAGGCTGGCGTCCTATTGGCCAAAGCCAGGCCCGTGGCCGTGGGGGTGGGCGGGGCGGACACAGGTGTCCTGGAGAGAGGAGGAGGAGGAGGAGCAAATTAAAGCGAGCGATCACACCTGCTCAGGTGAGGCTACACCAACACCTGTGCCCAGGCCTCGAACCCCCCCCGCCCCCCGGGTCATGGAGTCTTCTCTTGGGTTCAGGGCAGGGTGGAATATTTTGTCTCAGGCTCTGCTTTCAAACCAAATGGGGGAGGGAGGGGATAAGCATGACATTTTAGGAATAAATAAGGCCACACGACACTGATGAACGTCACACACACACACACACACACACACACACACACACACACACACACCTGAGAATTCCAGCCAACCCAGCAACTAGGAGCTCAGTCCAAGAGCCAGGGAATCTCACAGAGTTTGACTTTCCTGTCTTTTGTCCCTCATCCCAAGAGATTCCAAGCAGCCAGCACCAGGCCCTGAGTTCAAATCCCAGCACCAGCACCACCACCACCCCCCAAAAAAGCCACAAAATAATGAATACAATGTCATAGGTATATATGGATGAATGAATTCACGAATTCATGAAACCAGGTGAAAGAGTTGAACCGACAGCGGGCATTCAGCTTAGAGCAGTTGCGGGGAGCAGGGGGGTGGGGGGGAATGTCTCAGATTTGAGCAATGATCAGAAAACTTGGGGGACTTAATGCACCCCCAAGTTGGGAATGAATCATTTCTCAGGTGAGACTGGGATGGTGGATTAGAGCTACCAATTCGAGACCCGCTGATGGGGGAGAGGAGAAAGCTGAGCGATCCTGGCTTCGACTTAAATATCTCAAGAATTGCTATGGCCGGGCTGGGAAGGTGGCTTAGTGGTAGAGTGCCTGCCTAGCATGCATGAAGCCCCGGGTTCGATTCCTCAGTATCACCTACGCAGAAAAAAAGCCAGAAGTGGAGCTGTGGCTCAAGTGGTAGAGTGCTAGCCTTGAGCAAAAGCCCCTCAGAGATAGCGCCCAGGCCCTGAGTTCAAGCCCCAGGACTGGCAAAAATAAAAATAAAGAATTTCCGTGGCTGGTAGGGAGAAACAGTATATATTCTGTGTGGCTTTAAAGAACTTGGAAACGTTGCCTGAAGGTCTTGAGAGATGTTCTTCTGCCTCTTTTCCTGCCTTTTAGCTCCTTCTAGTCTTGCTTCTGGGTCTCATGAAGAGTTTTTTGTGCGGTGTAATAGCACAGTGCGTTCTGGCTCAGGTAAGCAAAGCACCTGCCTCCAATTGTGTCTGTATGTTTATCCAATGCTGCTCATTTCCCAGAAGAGTTTTGTTCTTTGTTTTGTTTTTGTGTGCTGCTCCTGGGGCTTGAACTCAGGGAGCCTGGGCGCCATCCTAGAGCTTTTGTGCTCAAGACTGGTGCTCTACCACTTGAGCCACAGCTCCACCACTGGCATTTTTTTTTGGTGTTTAATTGCAGAGAAGAGTCTCATGGACTTTCCTGCCTGGGAATGGCTTCAAACCAGAGCTCACCGTCTCTTGAGTAGCAAGGATTATGCTTGTGAACCGCCATCCGCCAGGCCCAAAGTTTTGATTTAAAAAATAATAATAAATAACATGACTCCATGTGTGTCCCTTCTGCAGAATTACTTGGACACTTTTCACAATATGACCTTTGGATGTGATGTCCACACAGCCAGGCTGATAACACAACCGTTTAACTAGCATGCTATGGAGTACATAGAGAGGCTAGAGCAGTCTCTCCTGGCTCTTTTTTGAGAGATGGCGGAAAAGTTACGTTCTGCTTCTAATGAAGCAACAAGAAAAAGGCTTGGCTTTTCCCATTGCCCTGCCTTCTCCTTCTTGGTCCACCAACTAAGCCGTTGACCTTCTTACCTGGGTCTTTGTGAAGTCTTCCATGTGGAAGGGAAGGTCTGAAGTCAAGAAGCCAGCACAACCCTGCACCAGTGGCTCACGCCTGTAATCCCAGCTACTCAGGAGGCTGAGATCTGAGGATCGCGGTTCAAAGCCAGCCTGGGTAGGAAAGTCTGTGAGACTCTTATCTCCAATGAGCCACCAGAAAACCAGAAGTGGAGCTGTGGCTCAAAGTGGTAGAGCGCTCACCTTGAGTTGAAAAAGCTCAGGGACAGCGCCCAGGCCCAGAGTTCAAGCCCCCATGACCAACAACAACAACCTCAAAAAGAAAGGAAGGAAGGAAGGAAGGAAGGAAGGAAGGAAGGAAGGAAGGAAGGAAGGAAGGAAGGAAGAAAGGAAGGAAAGAAGGAAGGAAGATACTGCATTTGAGATGGTTTTAGCCAATTTTCAAAATATTTTACTTAAATGGATGGATGGATAATGGACAGAATAGATGGATGGACAGAATGGATAAACAGAATAGATGGATGATGGATGGACAGAATAAATAAATGGATGGATGGATGGACAGAATGGGTGAATAGAATGAATAGAATAGATGGACAGATAGAATAGATGGATGGATGGATGGATGGATGGAATAGATGGATGGATGGATGGATGGATGGATGGAAGGAATGAATAGGACAAATAGGATGGATGGACAGAATGGATAGATGGATGGAGGGAGGGACAGAATAGGTTAATAGGTTGAATAGAATAGATGAATGGATGGATGGGATTGATAGGTAGATAGATCCCGTTTTTATTAAGATAAAAGCTTGTGTACATAAAATTACCATTTAACCATTTTTATCAGCCTTTTCTGTCTATCTCCCTCCTAGATTCCTCTAATGGTCTCAGAGAAACTGAGGTTCTCAGAGGCTGGACACAAAACAGACTGAGAGGAACTTTTAAAATTCTCTTCCCACTTGCCCTCACAGGAAGCCAATTTCCTCTTGCAACTTGCAGGATGTGAAAATTTCAGCTTCTGTGGGGACCACACCACACACACACACACATACACACACACACACACCCCTCTGTTAACTCCTCCTCTGTTCCCTGTATCAGTCAGCTTTTCCACATCACAGATGCAGTAACAAACAGCTCCTAAACTCAGTGGCATCCATAGCAGAGCTCTCTCTCCACAAGTGAGCAATTTGAATTGCTGGTAGTGATCGTTGGGCATTTGGTTATAAAATACAGGGGAAACAGACTCGTGGTTTTGTCCGCTTATTTTTTCATGTAAATGAGTCTCATTTCAACACTTGATTTTTTTTTAAGTTCTATTACCTAACACTCGAGTTCCTCTCACTTGAGCTGGTGTGTGTGTGTGTGTGTGTGTGTGTGTGTGTGTTTAATTAAATATTTGTGGAGTGAATCCATGAATAAATGAACCTATTGAGAGACTGCGAACAGGTATGTGAGTTAATGGGCATGAGGCTTTACATTAGGCCTTCTTGTTAAATAGCAATTAAATGCATTGACATTCATTATAGCCTGAATATATTGAGAGCCTAATTGCTCATGCGTGGCTCGAATAATCTCCAGGTTTTTTTTTTTCCAATGACAACTTGATGACTCTGTGACATACTTATTGTACCTGGATCAATGGCTGTTTAACTGCTAATTGATCTTTTATTAACGTAGAATAACTCTTATTAAATCTAAATTAAAGGTCTTAATTGAGACACTTTTATCTGCACTGTTCCAATGTACAATTCTCATCGTGTAAGGGATAATGGACGGAAAAGCTAATAATGCATTACCTGTCACCTTGCTCATTGACCTGAGAACAGATTTTTTTTTTCAGCTTGAAGATCTTTCCCCCCCACTCCACCCCACACACCCTGACTCCTCCGCTTCATTAACACAACACTTAGCAATGGACCAGTCACCCCTCAGCCAAAGCCCTCCGGTTGGGTTGTCATGGTGGTAAACACAGACCGTTCATTTAAATACAAATAGTATATTCCTTCCTCCCAACTTACTCTCTCTGCCCCTGGCTGATGCCACCCATTCACTAAATCCATCATTAACTCCAACCACCCACCGATGTCCTGAGTCTGCGGCCTCCACTCCCCCATTGTCATAGACCCCGGCGAGACCACCTAGTGCCCAACTTGCTCTTCTCAGGCCATAAAATACATCTCTGTCTGATGCCCCGAGGCCCCACCTTCAAGGAAGATGGAATTCTTGTCCTGTCTGCCAGTGATTGGCTCAAGAGTAAGCCAATGAGAATTGGCTTGGCCGGGTGGGTTCCTGTCTGGTGGAGTCTCCTCTCTCTCTCTCTCTCTCTCCCCTCCTTCCTCCAGATGTGATCAGATGTGATAGTGAGGCCTGGGAATGGCTAATAACCCCCCTCCTCCCCCCTCCCAGCCCACCCCACCCCCCACCATCACCAGCCTCAGGATGATATTACCAGGCTGGTGAAGACAGTGTAGAAAAAGCACGTGGGAATGGAGCCAAATGCATTGGGAGGAAATCTCTGATTCCTAGCCCGGCCTCTGGAGGTCCGGTGGTATGACTGATCGGATTTGCTTTCCCTTTGTTTTTCTCTACATTTTTCGGGTTGTTGTTCTTTTTTTCTTTTTCTTTTCTTCCAACTATTCCAGAGAGAATCATCCCAGCTGATGTACCATTTTCCACTCACTCCCCCCCATCTGCTTTCAGATGCATCCCAAGGTCTTGGCTAGACTCGTCATTATCCACAGGCCCTGGCTCTTCTTCCCTAGACAGATCGCTCAAGCCCTCCTGGAAGACATTACACATGCTAAGATTTTCCTCCTGGAAAAATGACATATTCCAACAGCCGGGGGGGGGGGGGGGGGGGGAGCAAGGGTCCGAATCCACGTACGAGCGATGAAATCCTCCAAGCCTAATGCTCACAAAGGGAGAGCCAGAATCACAAAGCCAAAAGAGAAATGGGGAGCTGGGGAAGACCTCAATGGTAAAAGCACTTGTTGATAGCTAGGTGCTGGAAATGGCTCACGCCTGTCATCCTAGCTACTCAGGAAGCTGAGCTCTCTGAGGACCGTGGTTCGAAGCCAGCCCGGGTAGGAAAATCCATGAGACTCTTAACT
Source organism: Dipodomys spectabilis (assembly GCF_019054845.1). Classification (NCBI taxonomy): domain Eukaryota; kingdom Metazoa; phylum Chordata; class Mammalia; order Rodentia; family Heteromyidae; genus Dipodomys; species Dipodomys spectabilis. Next base: position 63,885 of record NW_024871219.1, read on the forward strand.
CGAATAAACCACTCAGAAAACCGGAAGTGGCGCTGTGGCTCAAGTGGTAGAGCGCTCGCCTTGAGCTGAAGAGCTGAGGGACAGCGCCCAGGCCCAGAGTTCAAGCCCCATGACTGACCCCCCCCCCCAAAAAAAATTGTTGACCATCTTTGCCCAGAATGATCAAAATTCCCCCCTCCGTGTTGCAACCTGACCTGGCAAATCCTGTATTGATTCCCACTCCCCACTCTGCCCACGTCCCCTCCCCCCCCTTCCCCACCCCCCCCCCCCACCCCGCACCAGGGCTGTAGGCAGCTCTCATTCCCAGTTCCCCTCAGTCCCCCTTCTGGTCCCGTGGAGATGCATGGATCTGAAATAGTGCCACCCGTACAACCTGCCCCATCTCCACCCACGCACACACCACCCTGAAAAAGCCCCACTTGGAGCAAGCTTTTGCAGGAAAACAAAGTTTGCTTGGTAAACCAAACAGAACCCTTTCCTAGAGGGGGGGGAAAAAAGCACTGTGATTTTCTGCAATAATCACGTCAATCATGATAGAGGTCAGTTATACACGCTGGTGACAGAAGACCCATCTTGGGAATAGCCTGGGTTCAAATCCTACCTGCCCAGTTAGCAGCTGAGTGAACTCAGTGTCTTAGTCCACAGAGACATGCACGAGGGAACATCGATTTGGGTGTATGGTGTGTGTGTGTGTGTGTGTGTGTGTGTGTGTGTGTGTGTGTGTGTGTGTGTGTGTGTGTGTCCTGAGCCTTGAACTCAGGGCACTGTCCCTGAGCTCTTTTTGCTCACGGCGAGCGCTCTACCACTTTGAGCCTCAGCACCACTGCCGGTTTTCTGATGGGTTCATTGGAGATAGGAGCCTCACAGACTTTCCTGCCCAGGCTGGCTTTGAACTTGATCCTCAGAGATCTCAGCCTCCTTAGTAGCTAGGAGGACAGGTGTGAGCCACCGGTGCCAAGCTTACCTAGGGCATTTAACTGGCAATAGCCATCATTTATTTATGCTTCTTCATTATATTTTTTCCCATAAGGAGCTGGGAAACGAGGAGAGGGACGCACTCAGTTGGTGCTCAGCTCCTCATGGATCACGCCCATCCCGCCTCTCAGGGGTACACATTGTCCACTTCTCCTCTTTCCTCTCCTCATTTGTCTGTCTCCCTCCCCGCGGCCCCTCCCCACCTCCATCCTTAGAAGAGTCTGATCTCCATGGGTTAAAAAATGACAAAGACAAAAATCTGAGTGCGCTTGGTAATTAACTAATGAAGCTGGCACGGGTGTTTTCAAGCCTGTTGAACGAACAACACAAGATAAGATTCCAGTGTTTTGATGACCTAGTTTCCAGTGCCTAACCTTGTCTGGAGATAGTATAATGGATATCCTTTAAGAGAGAGAGAGAGACTATTTCAGTCAGATCGGCACCTCTGTTATTAAAATAAAAGGTCAATTTAAAAGAAAATTATTTCGCCTGGCCACTCCTTTATAATACACTAAGTACTTTGAAAGTCATTGAGGGTTTCTCTTCAAAAGAAGGCTGAATTTAAGAGGGAGGCTTATCTAAGTTCTTTTTTTTTTTTTTGATTTGGAAAGCAATTCCCAAGGTAGGACCAGATTCATTTCGAGTGAGATTTTTTTTTATTTAAATAGAGACAGCCACATTGATTAAAAATAAACTAAAAGCGCTTTGAAAGATTCTAAGTTTTACTTTGCAAATGAAAAAAAAAAAAACAGAAACAAACAAACAAACAAAAAAACCCGGTGACTAGAAAAATCTACCTTTTCCTAAGATGACTCCCAAACCCTGTGGCCAAGTATTGTTTCTTCTTCTTCCTCTTCTTCCTCTTCTTCTTCTTCCTCCTCCTCCTCCTTCCTCCTCCTCCTCCTCCTCCTCCTCCTCCTCCTCCTCATTCTTCTTCCTTCTTCTTTTTCTTCTTCTTCTTCTTCTTCTTCTTCTTCTTCTTCTTCTTCTTCTTCTCCTCCTCCTCCTCCTCCTCCTCCTCCTCCTCCTCCTCCTCCTCCTCCTCCTCCTCCTCCTCCTCCTCCTCTTCTCCTCCTCCTCTTCTCCTCCTCCTCTTCTCCTCCTCCTCCTCCTCCTTTTCTCCTCCTCCTCCTCCTCCTCCTTTTCCTCCTCTTCTCCTCCTCCTCCTCCTCCTCCTCCTCTTCTCCTTCTCCTCCTCCTCCTCCTCCTCCTCCTCCTCCTCCTCCTCCTCCTCCCCCTCCTCTTCTCCTCCTCCTCCTCCTCCTCCTCCTCCTCCTCCTCTTCCTCCTCCTCCTCCTCCTCCTCCTCCTCCTCTTTCTTCTCTCTCCCCTCCTCTCTCTTCACCCAGTGCCAATGCCCTGAAGACAAAATGTGGGGGTGGGTGTCCTGACTGAGGTGGCTTTGTCAAAACATTAAGGCTTCTTAGAAGAGAGCCCAGCAGCACCACACCTCTGAACACTTAAAACGCTATTTACCAAAATCAGCTCCGGGAAATGGACACCTGGCGGGTGTTTGGTTTTGCTTTTTTGGTGTTGGGGTTTTATCTTGTTTGTGCTTCTTTCTGTCTTGTGGGAGAGGAAAGGGGGGGATTCAGAAATGGGGGAGCGAGGAGGCGCACATGCAACAAGGGTGCTCAGCCGACACTGGGTGGAAAATGAACTAGGCAAGGTGTAGGGACACACCGGAGGGAGAAATGGGGGGGGGGGGGGTAGGGGGAGAGAGCGGAGGAAGGGGTGACATTGTCCAAAGATGTACGCATTACCTGACTTAGGAGACACACCCCCTCTGTCCATCACCTTAAAATCATCACAACAGAATTTGATTTTGAGTCAAATAAAATTTAAAAAAAATACATAAATAAAAATCCTAGCCTCTCAGAGATGGAAGTCGTTGGCTGGGAGGAAATAAGGAGCTGGACAGAGCTTAATGCAAGAGATTTGGGGGCGGGGGTTGGGATTTGTTTTGCCTTGTTTGCCCTTGGCAGTGAAAAGCTAAATGTTCAGCACGAACTTCCACGGATACCCGCAAAGCTGAGTCTACAAATACCAGCACCCCCTGGCCCCAGACATAAAAGTGTTCAGCTTTGGCCTACTAGAACAATAACAATTCTAAAGAACAAGATACACAAAGTACGGGACAGTTCTCCTTTTCTCTAGTGGAAAAAAAAATTTTTTTTTAAAAAGACTGAAGTTTGGTGGGAACAGTGTGAGCCCGGCTTGAGTCAGAGCTTAGAATACTCTGACGCTTGATGGATTTGAGGCGGCCAATTTCTTTATCAAGAAATCCACCTGGCCGCAATCCCCAAAGACAATCCTGTGGGTCTATTAAGTCCGCCATGTTTGCCTTTAAAAAAAAATGACTAAACACGCTTTTTCTTTTCTTTTCTTTTTCACAACCCACGACAAGTCTCCCATCCAAAGCACCCCCCTCTCCCCCCACAAAAAAAAAAGAGTTTGTCATCCACTTTTCAAAGCCAGGTCCTGCAAAGAGCAAAAGAAATGTCATGACTTTGGAGCAGTCAGAGCGGGCTTAAGTCAGGGTACGGACGGGGCCTCCTTTTGTGGCATAGAAAAGAGTGGACAGACACCGTGAATGCATAATCTGCTTGCATTTACAAATGTGGAACAATCCTCCCGAAGGAGGTGAGCACAGAGATAGGGAAACACAGAGACCCGGCTCCGGGCTCAGCCCTGATCTCCGCTCGCCCCAAGGCCTGAACGCACTCTCGAAACCACACACAGCACGCGGCGGCTCTGCGAAAATTAGAATTAAAATGAGGATGGAAAAGGACATTCTGCTGACGAGTGTCCGGGGCACTTGGGAACACTTTCCACGTCCTGTGGCAGAAGGTCAAAGTCAAGGGTAACAAGAATGGACAGAGATAATGGGGCCAGATTAGTGTTTGTGTGTGTGTGTGTGTGTGTGTGTGTGTGTGTGTGTGTGTGTGTGTGTATGTTATATACACGTATATATGTATACAAATACATATAGATAGATGGCTATATAGGTGGATAGATACATAGAGAGACGGATGGATAGAGAAATAAAGAGATAAATAGAATGTATAGGTAGATGTATAGATAGATCTACATATAGAATATATAGATAGCTGTATAGATAGATAGATATACATATAGAACATATACATGGATGGATAGACAGATAGATAGATAGATAGATAGGACATATAGATAGATGGATAGATAGATAGATAGATACATAGGACATATAGATAGATGGATAGATGGATGGATAGACAGACAGACAGACAGACAGACAGACAGACAGACAGACAGACAGACAGACAGACAGATAGATAGATAGATAGATAGATAGATAGATAGATAGGACATATAGATAGATGGATAGACAGACAGACAGACAGACAGAGATAGATAAATAGATAGATAGATAGATAGATGGACAGACAGACAGACAAATAGACATCTTCATTATTTTTACATCACGTTAGCCAATCTGCCGCCTTTTTTCCCCCAAGTCTTAGACCTTGAACTCAGGGCCTGGGCGCTGTCCCCGAGCGTTTGTGCTCAAGGCCAGCTCTCTACCACTTGAGCCACAGCGCCACTTCTGGTTTTCTGGTGGTCCATTGGAGATCAGAGTTTCATGGACTTTCCTGCCCCGGCTGGCTTTGAACCGCCATCCTCAGATCTCAGCCTCCTGAGTAGCTAGGATGACAGGCGTGAGCCACCGGTGCCTGGCTGACCACCATTTTCAAGGCACAAGTGGAGTGGGTGACACTCAGTTTGTCAGAGTGTTCCCCTGGCTTTTCAAATGTGTGTCGTCATCTGTCTCAGAAGATTCAGCAGAGATGAGACATAGCACGGTGTAAGGACTGGGTATCCATCGTGATCCCTGCCCGGAGCTACCCCAACTGAAAAGAACCAGGCACAGGAGACTCACGTCTGTAATGTTAGTTATGAGGAGGCTGAGATCTGAGGATCGCAGTTCAAAGCCAGCCCAGGCAGAAAAAGTCTGTGAGACTCTCATCTCCAATGAACAACCAAAAAAAAAAAAAAAAGCCAGAAGTAGAGGTGTGGTTCAAGTGGTAGAGTGTCAGCTTTGTGCCAGAGAGCTCAGCGACAGACAGAGCCATTAGAAAGATTAAGCTGATGTCATTTGCAAGAGAAATGGATGGACCAAGACGTGAGGGGAGGGGCTGGGAAGGTGGCTCAGGGGTAGAGTGCTTGCCTCACATGCATGAGGCCCTGGGTTCGATTCCTCAGCACCATGTAAGCAGAAAAAGATGGAAAGCGGTGCTGTGGCTCAAGCGGTAGGGTGCTCGCTTTGAGCTGAAGAGCTGAGGGACTGCACCCAGGCCCAGAGTTCAAACCCCACGACCGACCAGAAATAAAAAAATAAACATAAAGGACTCAGCATGAGTTCTGGGGGGAACTGTGGGATGTTTCCCCAGCCCCTCAGTGAGGCGAGTTCCTGAAAAGACTCCAGAGAAATGGGGAAAGGGACGATGTTAGAGCATGGCGTGTTCGCAGTGAACCAGCACGAGGGAGAAGATCTGTGGAGTCTGGGCTGGCCTGTGTGCCCTCCCCAATGCCCGGGGGAGGGAGGCGGTGGCATCTACAACACAGGAAGTGGAGATCTTCAAGTTCTGGTCCCGATGGACAGGCCACCATCTTGTTCACCATCCCCACCCTCCACCCCACCGGCCTGCCAGCCAGGGGAGCACCTACATCCCCAGGGACATGAGTGATTTCAAAACAAAACAACGTTTCTTCTGTGTTTTAATCCCGCCCCCCTTTAAAATGAATGACCTATATCCCAGGGGGCTGCCGGGATAGAATTTCAGCCATCTGCCCCTGCCTAGTGCCTGTGATTAACGACAAAGCCTGGCGATTTCATTTCACAGACCTCAGTTGGCAATGCAAACAGTTCTTCAGACAGATGTGTGTGTGTGTGTGTGTGTGTGTGTGTCTGTGTGTGTGTGTGTGTGTCTGTGTGTCCTGAGGCTTGAACTCAAGGCCAGGGCACTGTTCCTGAGTTTTGTTTTTCACTCAAGGCTAGCACTCGACCACTTGGACCACAGCTCCACTTCTGGCCTTTTTGGGGTTTTTTTTTTTTTGGTGGTTCATTAGAGATTCGAGTCTCAGCAGACTATCCTGCCCCGGCTTGGCTTTGAACTGTGATCCTCACAGCTCAGCCTTCTGAGTAGCTAGGAGGAAAGGCGTGGGTCTGGCTGCTATGATTGTTGCTTGCTTCTGCCCACGAAATGCCTGAATTCTTTTAGATACTGGAGAAACTTACAAACGAAAATTCAATCTTTCTTGAATCATTAAAATCGAACCCCGGGACGAACCAGAAATGATGTATAAAGACCTCTATTAGGGTAATTGCAGTCGTTTGAGTGATCATTTATACAGAAGATAATAGTATCAATCCGAAATTTCTTGACTGTTTGGGTAAGCAGTGATCTCTGCTTACAACTCTTTCATACTGACGTGCAAACTTTGAATGAACTCTCTTAAGTGAAATATCCTAAAGCCAGGTACTGGTGGCTCACGCCCATCAGCCTAGCTACTCAGGAGGCTGAGAGCTGAGGATCAGGGTTCAAACCCAGCCCTGGGGAGAAAGTCCATGAGACTCTTATCTCCAACGCACCACCAGAAAACCGGAAATGGCGCTGTGGCTCAACATGATTTACAAACTCACTGGATTGTGTGTGTGTGTGTGTGTGTGTGTGTGTGTGTGTGTGTGTGTGTGTGTGTGTGTGTGTGTGTGTGTGTTTCTAACAGCCTGAATGTCAAGGACTAAAATCATACTTTCTGATTAGCAAGCCAATGAGAGAAAGAGTGTGTACAATTCTCCCAGCATCCACCTTGTCCTTTAAAATGCAAAATTAGTCATTTCCCTCACTTGGGGGTGAGTAGTGTTTTTGAGACCTGTTGGAGGCTGGTTGTCTAAGTACATTTTCCCTGCTAGTGATGCTTTTTTAGGAATCAAATGTGGTTTATTTCATTTTAAGTCGTCTTTTTTTTTTCTCTCTCTCTCTCTCTCAATTCAGGAAAAAATGAATGTTGCAGCCCGATAAGAAACTATAGGCCGCTTTCAAGAAGGTTACAAGAAAAATGCATCTTGTATTACTAATCCTTTATCTCCATGCTAACAAAAAGATTACTGACACATTTTTGAATGAAAGAAAAATAAAATAGCAAACACATCTTAGGGAATGTGTAACTTTTATGCACCTCACAAGTCAGTTGTTGTTAAATTTTTTTTTTTTAATGAAGGAAAAGAACATAATCATCTTTCCCCCCTCAGGGAAGTAAAGAAAACAACTTTTGAGGATAAGGGGGAAAAAAAACCTCCTTTCATAGAATATAGATTGAATGAATCTAATGATCATACTGGTAACTTCTTAATAGATAACATGTTTTCTTTAAAAAAAAAAAATTCTCAGAGCCGGGTGCCAGTGGCTCACACCTGTCATCCTAGCTACCTAGGAGGCTGAAATCTGAGGATCTAGGTTCAAAGCCAGCCCCCGGAGTAAAGTCTATGTGAGACTCTGATCTCCAATGCACCATCAGAAAACCAGAAGTGGCACTATGGCTCAAGTGGTAGAGTGCTAGCCTTGAGCTGAAGAGCTGAGGGACAGCGCCCAGGCCCAGAGTTCAAGCCCCACAACCGACCAAAAACAAAACAAAACAAAATTCTCCTTGGACCCCATGAGGGTTGCTTTGAGAGGTTGTAAAGTTGCTGTTTTTACTTTTCTCTGGTTTTTCTCCTTCCCTCCTGGGGCAGGCTGTACACTCAGGAATTGCCCTAACGAGGGATAGGAGGACTGAACCAGCTGAAATCCACTCTGTTATTTGTCAAAGAACCTCATATAGACCCCAGAGGCAGAGGAGACCCACAGCCATCTTCAATATCAGCCGCACCCAGCCCACAGCACGTGATCAGGGGAGCATGTGCCTTGATGCACAAGGACTCGGTCTCAGACATGGCTACCCACAGCTGGGCATCTTAGACAAGTTTCCTGACCTTTCTGTGCTTCAGTCTCCTCCCTTAGAAGACAGAGGTTAGGCCAGGCACCCATGTGGTTCATGCCAGTCATCCTAGCTACTCAGAAGGCTGAGATCTGAGGGTTGTGGTTTAAAACCAGCCCAGGAAGGAAAGTCTATGAGACTCTTTTTTTTGTTGTTGTTGGTCATGGGGCTTGAACTCTGGGCCTGGGCGCTGTCCCTCAGCTCTTCAGCTCAAGGCGAGCGCTCTACCACTTGAGCCACAGCGCCACTTCCGGTTTTCTGGTGGTTTATTGGAGATAGGAGTCTCACGGTCTCTCCTGCCCGGGCTGGCTTTGAACCGCGATCCTCAGATCTCAGCCTCCTGAGTAGCTAGGATTACAGGCGTGAGCCACCAGCACCCGGCTCTAGTCTATGAGACTCTCATCTCCAATGAACTAACAAAAAGCCAGAAGTGGAGCTGTGGCTCAGTAAGTGGTAGAGCACTAGCTAGTCTTGAACACAAAAAGCTTAGAGACAGTGTAGAGGCCCCAAGTTCAAGCCCAGGACTGGAGCATAGCAGGAAGGAAGGAAGGAAGGAAGGAAGGAAGGAAGGAAGGAAGGAAGGAGGGAAGGAAGGAAGGAAGGAAGGAAGGAAGGAAGGAAGGAAGGAAGGGAGGAAGGAAGGGAGGAAGGGAGGGAGGGAGGGAGGGAGGGGTGGTGAGGGAGGGAGGGGTGGTGAGGGAGGGAGGGAGAGCCAGGCACCAGTGGGCTCGTGCCTGTCATCCTAGCTGTTCAGGAGACTGAGCTCTGAGTATCACAGTTCAAAGCCAGCCCAGGCAGGAAAGTTCATGAGACTCATCTCCAATTAATCACAGAAAAAGCCAAAAGTGGCACTTGAGCTAAAAGGAGCTCAGGGACAGTGCCCAGAGTTTGAGAGCCAGGACCAGAAGGAAAGGGAAAGGAAAGGAAAGGAAAGAGGGAAGGGAAGGGGAGGGGAAAGAAAACAAAGGTTACAAAACACCTACATCATAGAAATAAATTTGTTAAAATCTTTTTGTCCACCATCCAGCAACTCCAAACGCCATGTGACATATTTGACAGAATAAACTAATACTGAAGAAGCAGAGCTGTGCTGCACACAATTTAAAGAGTTGGTTTTAAGCAAGGAAAAGAGACTGAGAGCTATAAACTAGCGGATGGATGTAGAAGAACGAAAATGGGATTCAACTGCCTCCCTCAAAGCTGGTGAGTACTACCGACAGAATGTAGAAAGTCTGTAGGGGGCACGTGGCTAATGGTTTTATGGGTGGAGGGAGTCACGGTTTGGTGGTACTGGTACTCAGTGGGTTGGGGCAGTCATTGTGGTACTGGTACCCAGTGGATTGGGAGGGATATTGTTTGCTTGGTAGTACTAGTACTCAGTGGATTGGGGATCATTGTTGGGTGGTACTGGTACTCAGTGGGTTGGGGAATATTGGTGGTACTGGTACTTGGTGGGTTGGGATCATTGGTGGTACTGGAACTCAGTGGGCTGGGATCACCGGTGGTACTGGTACTCAGTGAGTTTGGAAACATTGGTGGTACTGGTACTCAGGGCCTCACGTTTGCTGGGTGATCTGCCAACACAGGCTGATACATTCAGATTTAATAATCAGGCCAAATGAGGGAACTAAAATAAAATGCTAAAAAGGAATCATTTTGAATCATGCCCGTGCAAGACCTAGTTATGCCAGCCTGAGCTGAGAAGGAGGGAGTGGCTGGCGGGATAGGATTTGGGAACTGGGGTGCCTGAACCATCACCCCAACATCTACCACCTCTGCTCTTCAACCACAGACACAAGGCTTGAGTCTTACCAGGTTTCTAGCACAGAGTGGAATATATATGTCTTTTTTTTTGGTCAGTTGTGGGTCTTGAACTCAGGGCCTGGGCACTGTCACTGAGCTCTATCAGTCAAGGCTAGCTAGCTATCACTTTGAGCCACAGCACCACTTCTGGTCTTCTGGTGGTTTATTGGAGATCAGAGTCTCATGGCCTTTCCTACCCGGGCTGGCTTCAAACCATCATCCTCAGATGTCAGCCTCCTGAGTAGCTAGGATGATAGGCGTGAACCTCCGGCGCCTGGCTGTATGCATCTTCTGTTCTATTAGTTCCTAAAGTCACTGGATCATGTGTTTAAAAGATATCAGCTGGGCCAAGGCTCACAGAAGCAACATCTCTCTCTTTCATGGCCTATGTAAAGGCTGAAGTTTTCTCTAACCTGCCTTTTTTTGTTGTTGTTGTTTTATTCTTTCAGCCCCAGAGGAAATATTTAAGCAAGGAGCAGATAATCTTCCTGACAATTCAAATGATGTTATCCTGCTCATTCTTTCCTTCTGGGAGACATTCTGAAGGAGCTCATTCGAACCCGCATTTCAGGGAAAGGTTAAGAGGCCCTTTCATTCTAATTAAATAATCAGTAAACTCCAAGTAGAAGACAACAGTGGAAAGAAATGCATTTCTGTGTAAGGAAGACACTTAATGAAATGAGGCCTCTGGAGAAAAATAACAATAAAACAAGACATGGACTGAGGAAACTGAAAAGCCGCTAATAACAAAGCGCACACTCTTTGATTTGCCTGGCCAGTCTCTTCCTCCGGAGACACAGGCTTTCCCAGAGTCCATGTGGATTTGGGGTGCTGTCAATCACCGGCACTCCCTCCTCTCCTCCACCACCAATGCCTTGAAACCCAGTCTAACCAACCATAATCCTCCAGTGATTTGAAACCCAGTCTGACCAATCAAAGTCCCCCAGTGCTTTGAAACCCAGTCTGACCAATCAGAATCTCCCAGTGCTTTGAAACCCAGTCTGACCAATCAGAATCTCCCAGTGCTTTGAAACCCAGTCTGACCAATCAGAGTCCCCCAGTGCTTTAAATCCCAGTCTGACCAATCAGAATCCCCCAGTGCTGGGGCTAGGAAGGTGGTTCAGTGGTAGAGTGCTTGCCTTGCATGCATGAGGCCCTAGGTTCGATTCCTCAGCACCACATAAGCAAAAAGAAAAAAGCCGGAAGTGGCCTGTGGCTCAAGTGGTAGAGCGCTAGCCTTGAGCTGAAGAGCCGAGGGACAGCGCCCAGGCCCAGAGTTCAAATCCCACGACCGGACCCAAAAAAAAAAAAGAATCCCCCAGTGCTTTGAAACTCAGACTGACCAATCAGGATTTCCTAATGATTTGAAACCCAGTCTGACCAATCAGAATCCCCCAACAGTTTGCAACCCAATCTGACCAATCAGAATCCCCACCCACCCTCCAGCCTGCAGCAGTGATTTGTTCAAGGATTTTCCACCTGACTCCAATCGAACCAATTGGATTCCTTACTAGGAAGTACAAGGTAGAGCCCAAGAAGAAAGCAGTCTCCTTGCCTTTGTAGTTATGGGCATGGAAGTAGATGGAAGAATTTTTGATCAACCCTTTTTAAGAAGAAAGCTTGTCTGGTATGGGAAAGAAAAAAAGAATAAGGTCAAGAAAGGACCTTATTGCAATTTCAATAGGGTGTTCCTTCTAGAAACATTCCCTTCTAGGGAACGTTCCTTTGGTGGTTGTTGGTCATCTCCAATCTGGACTTCTAAATTAAATAATTTCCCAGTCTGAACCCTATGGTACTGCTGATGGGAATGTTAACTACTCCAACCACTCCACTCCTGGGCATCTACCCAGCTCATCACAAATCTGGATACCATAAGGACACTTGCACATCCATGTTCATGATGCATTAGTCACAACAGCCAACTTATGGGAACAGCCCAGATACCCTACTACACATGAGTGGTCCAGGAAAATGTGGTCTTTACCCACAACGGAATTTTACTCATCCATTAGGGAGAAAGAGATTATGTCATTTGCAGGGAAATGAACAAACCTGGTAAGTGAAGTAAGCCAAGCTCAGAGACACAAACAGCCCATGTCTCCTCTCATACCTGGAAGCTAGATCTAAAGTACAATGGGACATGGTAGCCTATACAGGACTGTAGGCACCACACACAGTCAGGCTAAAAGAGGGCTCTCCTTACACTATGTGGGAAATGAACCATGTGGTTTGTGGGCAGGAATGGGAGGGGAAACTGGAGGAAAGTGAAAAAGTCCAAAGAAAGGAAATGCACTCATTACCTGACCTATGACGTGGTAACCCCTCTGTATAACACCTTAATAATAATAACAATATTATTATTATTATTATATCTTTTAAAATCTCCCTAAGCTGGGCCCCAGTGGCTCACGCCTGTCATCCTAGCTACTCAGGAGGCTGAGATAGGAGGATCGTGGTTCAAAACCAGCCTGAGCAGGAAAGTCCATGAGACTCTGATCTCCAATGAACCACCAGAAAACTGGAAGTGGCGCTGTGGCTCAAAGAGGTAGAGCACTGGGCCTTGAGCTGAAGAGCTCAGGGACAGTGTCCAGGCCATGAGTTCAAGTCCCATGGCCAACAACAACAATAACAACAAAAAAACCACTCCATGTCTATTGTAGATAAATTGACTGTTATTCTCTTTCTCCCCTCCCTCCCTCCCCCCCCCCACTACTGAAAGACTAATGAGTAGATACTGGGCGAAGATAAACTTATCAGGACAAGGAAGGTCCCACATCCAAGAATTTTCTAGAAGGAACACCCTATTGAAATTGCAATAAACCACGTCTCACAGATGTTCAATACAATTCACCGAAATATTTTACTGTCATCCATTCATCTTCACTAATGGGTTCAGGAATGAGATTTAAGGCTGCCGAACATTAGAGGGAAAAGAAATTAGAATTCTACCAGCTTCCCAAAGTGTCCTTCTGATGGGAAATTGAGAGAACTGGGTGTTTAAAAGAAAAAAAAAAAAAAAACTCACCTTAGCCAGGCACCAGTGGCTCACGCCTGTCATCCTAGCTACTCAGATCTGAGGATCACAGTTACAAGCCAGCTTGGGCAGGAAAATCCATGAGACTCTTATCTCCAATGAACCACTCAAAAAAGAATTTTAAAAAGAGCCAAAAATGGCTCACAGGGTAGGAATGCTGGCCTTGAGCATAAAACAAACACTGGAAGAAAGCAATCAGGCCCTGAGTTCAAGTCTCAGGACTGGCACAAAAATTAATAAATACATAAAGTAACAAAACCTCACTCCTTACAATCACAAAAACACTGGCAACTGAAATAAGCTCCTGTCTGGGCACTGGTAGCTCATGCCTGTCATCCTAGCTACTCAGGAGGCTGAGATCTGAGGATCACGGTTCAAAGCCAGCTTGGGTAGGAAAGCCCGTGAGACTCTGATCTCCCATGAACCACCAGAAAACCAGAAGTGGCGCTGTGGTTCAAAATAGTAGAGTACTAGCCTTGAGCAAAACAGCTCAGGGACAGCGCCCAGGCCCTGAGTTCAAGCCCCATAACCAAATAATAACAATAATAATGATGATGATGATGATGATCCTGTAGTTGCCCCCAGAGGCTGCTCCCAGCTCCTTTGCTGTGTGAAGCTCCCAGGCTTGTGTGAAGTTTAATTGTAGGACTAGAAAGTGCCACCCATACTATAAATTATATCATTCCCATTCTATAATGTGGATTCACTCATTCAACTCATTATGTCTTGCTGGAAAAGTTCAGAGTCCTAGGTTCAGGGATAAACATACTAGCCACGCACCTATCAGTCTCTGTCTGTCTCTTTACCTTCTCCTCTTTCCCTTCCTCCCTCCCTCCCTCCCTCCCTCCCTCCCTCCCTCCCTCCCTCCCTCCCTCCCTCTCTCTCTCTCTCTCTCTTTCTCTCTCTCTCTCTCTCTCTCTCTGCCTCTGTTGAAAAGTAAGCACTAACAGCAAGAAAAATACAAAAGGGATAAATTTTGAAGGCCAACATGAAGAGCGGAAAGAAAACAAGATAAGGCAACTATTGTAAGCAAGCTCATTACGGTAATGTGTTTATAGGAATAGAAAAGCCGCTGAAGGATTCTCTCTGGAGCCCTATTCAAACAGTGTGCAGGGGTGGGAGGAGGGGGGCGGAGGGGCTGAGCGCTGGAGTCTCACGCCACCTGAGCCCCAATGTTCAGCATAACCACCTGTCCTCCCCCCCCCCCCCGCCCCCACCAAAGCCAGAAATAGCCCCGGGGACGAAGCTAGGCCACATTGGCGACCATTCTCCCCTGGTCTACCTTAAGCATGTTTCCCTGATTGTTCCTCCATTCCACTGTTAATCCACAAATGTAGTATACATCCACTCTGGTCCTATCTTGTATATCTGAGCCATGTGCATAAAATAAGTGTGATTGGTTTTTTTTTTTTTGGCCTATCACATCAATTTTCACCCCCTTTGGGTTTTTATTTTTGTCGGTCGTGGGTCTCGAACTCTGGGCCTGGGCGCTGTCCCTCAGCTCTTCAGCTCAAGGCGAGCGCTCTACCACTTGAGCTACAGCGCCACTTCCGGTTTTCTGGTGGTTTATTGGAGATAGGAGTCTCACGGTCTCTCCTGCCCGGGCTGGCTTTGAACCGTGATCCTCGGATCTCAGCCTCCTGAGTAGCTAGGATGACAGGCGTGAGCCACCAGCCACTGGCCCCAGGGTGTTTCCTTGTAAGTATAATCAGTATAGAAGATTAAATTCTATTTTCATAGAACAAGGGGGGTTGCAATAGCCAGGAATTGAACACCTTTCAAAGGAATGACCCAGTCCTGTCTGAATGGCACCCACGCACCTCTAGTGGTGGGTACCAGAATTGCAGGGCTGCAGGTGAAAGGCCCAAAAAAGTCTTCTGAGGCTTTTAATGGGGGCTTCCAGTTTTCCCCCCAAACCTGAGGTATACATGACTCATCTTCCCGACTCTAAACCTGCCTAGGGTTACCTGACAAGAAGGTGATGCCATTACTTTCTGAGCCAGATTTCATAATCCAGGATTATGGGAATTTAAAAGCAGGTAGCCAGGTGCCGGTGGCTCACGCCTGTCATCCTAGCTACTCAGGAGGCTGAGATCTGAGGATCACGGTTCAAAGCCAGCCTGGGCAGGAAAGTCCGTGAGACTTGTATCTCCAACGGACCACTCAGAAAACTGGAAGTGGCGCTGTGGCTCAAGTGGTAGAGCTGCTAGCCTTGAGCTGAAGAGCTGAGGGACAGCATCCTTTTAAGTGTGAGCTGGTTCCAAAAGCCATGATGCAGCGTTGGTTTCAACCTTCAGCCCCACTCCAAGCGTGTGCGCCACAAGGCGGGGGGGGGGGGGGGGGGGGGGGGGGGGGGGGGGGAAATGACCCCTTCTCTGTCTTAGGAACCATCCAGGCCCACAGCCTGAGCTCTCGGTCAACCCGCCTAGCTCCAGACAGTCAGAAAGGCTTTCTCCGCCGGGCGCTGGTGGCTCACGCCTGTAATCCTAGCTACTCAGGAGGCTGAGATCTGAGGATCGCGGTTCAAAGCCAGCCCGGGCAGGAGAGACTGTGAGACTCCTATCTCCAATAAACCACCAGAAAACCGGAAGTGGCGCTGTAGCTCAAGTGGTAGAGTGCTCGCCTTGAGCTGAAGAGCTGAGGGACAGCGCCCAGGCCCAGAGTTCAAGCCCCATGACCGACAAAAAAAAAAAAAAAAAGAAAAGAAAGGCTTTCTCCATTTTGCAAGGTCACTGGTGGACCCAGAGGTCCTTTCTTTTCTCTCCTTGGATGTGGTGAGCGGTGTCACACATGGGGGGGGGGGGGGGGAAGGTGTCCAGAGAGGAAATAGAGACTCCTTCCTGCGTGGCCCTTCAGGCTGGCTGCATTACCCCGAACCCCAGAATGGACAGTGTCTCAGATCCCTTGCCTTTCTGGAAGCAGAATGGGGAGGGTTCATGGGGAGGGGGGGAAATGAAGGAAGGAGGAAGGGAGGAAGGGGAGAACTCTTTGCCTGGAAACCTTGACTTTGGGGCTCTTAGCGGTAGATTAACATTTCAGAGATTTATTTGTAGAGAGACTGACTCACAAAAAAAGAGAGACTCCGAGTTTGGGCGTGATCGCTTAGAGCTCCACTCGTGTCCTCAAGTCCAATCTCAAACCAATAATTTCGCAAGGGGATCACAGACTGCAAGAGATAACCCACCCGCCCCACCCCACCCTCCCCTCAAAAACCCTCTCTAAATAAGGGAGTCACACCTCTCTTATCTGCTTTTGGAGCCATCAAGAGAATCTGAGCCAGCAAGG